>NC_056751.1:697023556-697228556 GCF_019279795.1 Protopterus annectens | reverse complement strand
ATGATGAATTGCATAAGGAATTGGGATACAATTCAATATCATGTCAGGACAGTAAAATAGAGAAAAAGAAGTATAGGGACGGATAACTAGGAAGGGAAATGACTATGATACAGCTAGTCTAGATACTCGTTTAGGTGTTAATATTACTAGTGAAATAAACAAATGTGTGGAAGAAGTGAGGAAATTTATGAACTAGAGGGAAACTGAAAAATAATAAGGTTGTGTTGTGTCTTGCAGAAAAAAAAGGAGTGCAGAAGGGAGGGATAAGATGGTAAGAGGAACAGATCTTCTAAGGATGTGTGTAAGGCAGTGAGTAACCTGGCTGGGTTAGGACAGGAAGGTTTACTGGTTGGGACTGGAAAATCTCCTGCCTCCCAGCAAGAGGAAATAATTCTGCTTAGTCAGCAGACTAGACCTCCTTGAGAGGGACTAGAGTAAATCTGTAATGAACATACACAAATCCAAAGTTCCGAATAATCCAAAAGAAACACACCAAACACCAGGAAAAAGATAAATATGATTATTTCTGATGCATTCTGGTACCACGGTTTTCGCCTTCAAAGGAATAACCATGGTTATTCCTTTGAAGGCAAAAGCCGTGGTACCGGAATGCATCAGTAAAAAGTCATATTTCTTTTTTTCCTGGTGTTTGGTGTGTTTCTTTTAAATCAGTAATGAAGCCAGCACAGTTACTAGGGGAAATGGAATGGAGGAAGTGGCAAGAGAATAGACCAAGGAAAGGAAGTTATGCAAACATAAGACAGCAGAGTGACTGGTGGAAACGTTAATATCATTTACCACTGTAGCATTTTGGTGCATTTACATGTGACACTCTCTAACTCCTTATGGCAACATGGCATTGTGTGGGGATGGTTTTCTTGATTAACTACTTTACCAAATAATAAAATGTAACAAGTGAAATGATAAGATGAGAAATCGCCCCTGATACTTGCACTGTAAACTGTATAGCTTGAGAGACAACAAGTGTTGTTTCTGTCAATTATGTATACAACCACATTTCATATTGCTATAATTACTTCAAAAAACATGTAGTAAGGCATTGCTTGTTACTATATGACACCTTAAGTCTGTCTGAACAAAGTGTTGTTAAAAATATGGTCTAGATTAAGAAAGGGCAGACATCAGCAGTAATCCCTAACTATCACTGACAGTAACGCTTTTTGATCCAGAGACAGACCCACCTCTGTAATCCTACGCACTCTGTAGGATCACCGAAGTAGGCTGTCTCTTGGCTAAGCTATAGGTTAATGAAACACTAAGGTGGAGCGACCTATACTAACTGGCTATATGCTCTCTTCTGGAAATGCATATACTAAGGCATTTACATACTCAAGAAATTCAGAAAACTGCTCGACTGTGTAAGTTAGCTACCTAGCTAGGACAGTAGAGTTAATTAACTAACTCTGCCAAAAGTTCATATTGCCCACCACTTTTCAATGGGTGAGACTGTATTAGAGGTAAGTGTTGGAGAGTTTGTTAGGCAGGTAGGGGTTGGGGGTGTGTGCATGTGCCTGCAGAGGGATGATTGGTCTCAGGTGAGTGTGTCTGGATGTGCATGTTTTTGCCTGGGTGGTTGTGGTGGGTGGTTAGTTAGGGGATAGTTAGGGCGTGTGTGTGCACAGGTGAATTGTCAAGTATGTCCGTGAATGCGATCATATGGATAGAGTGTCTGTGTGGGGTGGGGGTGTCACACCTCTAAACTCCCCTGGACTAATGAACAAATCCTGTAAGGTTATTTTTGGGGGTGGGAGACATCAAGCACCTGAGAAATGTAAACAGTACTCTAAAATCACTTAAGTTAATAGAACAGCTTTGCAGCATGAAAGAGATGTGGCTTTGGGGGAGAGACTCTCTAAATAATACACTACAGTCACTTAAGGTTAAAAGGACAACAGTTCTGCATCACGAAAGACATACAGGCAGGGGTAGGAATGGGAGAGACTAGACATCAAGGCTAGTCTTTAAATATTATTAAAGTCACTTAAAAAAAACACAAAGTTAAAGGAACAAGTGGGTTAAGGCTTTGAACTCTATACCCTCAGCCCAAGTCATTATAGAAACAATTCAAGAGGAGGAAGCTTCAAATCCTGACCTTGAGTCTTCCATGCCATCACTACACACTAGTGATATTATTTAATACCCTAAGTCACTTTAAAGTAAATAAGACAAAGGGGGAAGCTTCAACCCTGTACTCTTGGTATAAAAAGCAGCTCTCTAACTAAGCAGAGCTTTAGCCCCCCCCCCCACCAAATAAGGATTTATGAAGTGTTTGCTCTTGCATCTTGATGCATTTTCTGAACAACAAGTCTGAAACTGCTATGTCTGGCATTACTGACAGGCTATAACGGTCCGTGAGTTGCAAGGAAGAGGGCAGGTATAAGATGCAAAATCAGGAGCATGCTCCAAAATTATGGATAGTTGAGAGGGATGGAGGGAGTGTCTGTGAGAGTAGGGCTGGCATTCTTTGTAACAGTAGTACTGAAGACTTCTGTACAAAAATGGAGGAACACCAGTAAGTATTACTCTGGCTAACTTAAAAGGTTAATAGAGCTACAGGTGCCTGGCCTCAAGAAACACGTTCTGAAAAGAATGAAACTATGGCATGTGGCATTATTGACTAAATGTAATCATCCATGGTGTATGAGGGGGAGGGAAACAATAAGAGGCTAAGGCAGGGGCTTCCTGTAAACTAAGGGACAGGTGAGAGGTGTGTGTGTGTGTGTGTGTGTGTGTGTGTGTGTGTGTGTGTGTGTGTGTGTGTGTGTGTGTGTGTGTGTGTGTGTGTTTAGGAAACAATAGGTGGCTAAAGCAGGGGCATTCTGTAAACTAAGGCACAGGTGAGAGGTGTGTGTGTGTGTGTGTGTGTGTGTGTGTGTGTGTGTGTGTGTGTGTGTGTGTGTGTGTGTGTTTGGGAAACAATAGGTGGCTAAAGCAGGGGCATTCTGTAAACTAAGGGACAGGTGAGAGGTATGGCTGCATATTTGTGCGTGTGTTTGGGAGAAGGAATGGTGGGGCACCTGTGCCAATGTGATGCATCAGTGGCCAGAGACGATTACCACAGGAAAGTACTTATTAGCACTATTGGTAGCCCCAAGTGACTTAGGGACATGTAAATTAGCCAGTAAGGAGGTCTTTCCACATTGCTACTAAACATCTCTCTGTCCTGTGACTCTGAAAATGGCCCCTTTTAGCTGCAGCTCTTAGATCCAATGGTGGAGTTCTTTATGAATATCAGGGTGGATCTCTTTGCTGTATGAGTTCAAGGTATGAACAGTTAATATCTAGAGAGAATTTAAAAAGTGGAGCTTTTCCACTATAATATGTTGATGTAAAGACTTAACAATGATAACAGTCAACACATTCAAAGAACAGTAACAACACTGGTGTTCATACTTTTCAAAAGCATTTACTATTTATAAGATTTTTACACTTAGGAGAAGAATCTTAGAATGTAAGGATGCAAGTGGGCTGCAGGAAGTGAGACATTTCACAGCTGCTAGGTACCAATGATGTTTAGCAGGGAGAAGGAATGGCGTGTGAATCTACACAGAAAAAATGTAAAAGAAAAGGACAGCCAGACGAGCACAAATAAGGAACCCAACAGTCAAATCAAGGCAGCAAAATTACTACGCAACATTTTAGCATAAAGGAAAGAAAAACATGAATGTAAAATATGACAAATGGCAAATGGTTCAGGTTAGCTCAGTCTAGTAAGAGCAGCAGTCTTCAAGTTCTTATGTAATCCTAGTACAGCTATCACAATCATCCACAGAAGCTACCAGTGAGACTACAAAGTAAACTTAACCCAGAACTGGTCCACAGTGAATCCTCAAGTTATGTGTGGGTACAGCATCTTCAGGATGTAAAAAAACAGAACAAAGCATTTGTCCCTCCCTCACCCCCGTGGAACACTGCTGCTTGCACCCCTCCCCAAGTTACTAACACTGCAGTTACATAATTGCAGACAAAAGTAGAAATAGAAAAATGTGTGAATAATGTCTGGTGTTATAACTGCAGACAAAGCAAGCAGAAAATTTGGGTGAAAAGATCCAGTCAACGAGTTACAGTCTCTCAGCCACTGCACAAATGACTAATGGTAGGAAAGCCATTACAGAAATGAGGTTACCATTGATGGTGAAGAAAACTACAGATGTCATGAAACAAGTATGTTCACAGATCATAAGCAAGCTATGCAGTGATCTGAAAAATTACTACTGCCCTGATGAAGCTGCTGGTCTGCACTGATTGAGGATTTCTGACATTAAAAGAATAAGGAATTGTACTGCATTGGTGCCATTTTGTGCTGAATTGTTTTAAACCATTTTCTAGAGGGGAATTTCAAATGTCAACATAAAAGCTGGAAAGAAATTAAAAAAAAAACTTGCTTTGATCATATCTGGTCTAGTTATTTCCAAGGTATATCTTAAGGATCCAAAGAAGTTATCCTGCCACTGTATTCTTCCCTTATCAGACAGACCACTGGATACAATGTCCCTTTGGCATGTATAAATCCACTTTTTCATATTTTTCTCTTGATTGTAACAAACAATTGTTTATACCTTGAAGCTCATACAAAAAAGAGACATACCCTGAGATTCATAAAGAACTCCACCAATGGATCCAAGAACTGCAGCCAAAAGGCTCTATTTCCATGATCACCATCCTTGTACTCAGTAACTTACACGCTGCACAGAGATGACCTGAGTCTTGCTTTTCAAGCCTTGAAAAAACACAATCCTATTTGACCTCATTTTTTTACAAAACCAGTGGCTCTACAAACATCTGCACTAGGACCATAAAGCTACACCAACAAATAAATAAGGCTCACTGTCGAGAGGTTCCTATCTCAACACATTCCCAGCCTATGGAAAAAGTTACCAGTACACATCCAGCAAAGTACTGGCCTGTCTACCTTTAAGGCTAGTCTTCACGACTGGGAGGTAGACAAAGTCACACCAGAAGTGTCATGTACACCCCTGCTCAATTTGGGAAGTAAAATGGAGCATGAAATTTGAAGCATGTCTTTTTAAAAGGTTTATATGGCTAGGCATCTTAGAGTCCTTATGCTCATTTACCTAGTGTTGTTACTATGTTCCCATGGTGCCTGAAAAAATGGAAATAACTCATGTTGCAGAAAAAATACAGAGCCAGTTAGCCCAAGAATATGAAAACAAAAAAGTGGATTCTGAAGCACTTAAATGTTTCACAGCCCTTGCTAAAATACAAAATATCCCAGTATGACACAAGTGACTCATTCTTTAAAAATAATATACAAGCCAACAGTGTAAAAGTGAAGATGATTTCCAAGATGGCTTGCACATTGAGTAACAGCTTGACTCTAGCTCTCCCAGTGTAAAAACAGAAACTCAGAGAAGGCCAATAAACTTTTGTATGTATGGGTAAATTTCAGCAACTGGCTAGTAAGTGTACTGCCTGGATGCCAGGAAAAAAGAAATACAGAGCACCTGAAAAAAAATCAGCTACAAAAAGTGAGGAAGAAACACTGACTGGGGAAGGTTTTGCACCTGTTCAACAAAAACCAATGCAACCTCCAGACATGACTTCCAGTAACCTACAGAAAGATACAAGACCACTGTACACAGACCAGGTTAAAATAAATGGAACACTGATGGAGTATATCAACACAAACAAAAGGCAGGAAAAAAAATGGAGGAATTTTTAAACAGATATTAAGGTGAGGTGATAAAGCTGTAAAAATAAGAGGTTTAAATGAAGAAAAGGCTGGTGGAATATGAGGCTGCTCAGGAAGAGATGTTTCAAAAAAAATAATAGTATTAGAGGACACAACATGTAGGGAAAACCTGAGATTTTCAGGTATACCACAGAAGCTGGAAGGAACAGACTTCATTAAGTTTATGAAAGCACAAACAAGCAACTGGAATGGAATTTCATAGCACTTGTTAGTTGAAAGGGCACATTGTGTGTATGGTCCAAACATGGCTATAAAAAAGCAACCCAGATCTTTAATAGTAAAGATGCACTCATACCAGCAGAAGGAGTTGATTCTGACAAATCTGTGGCAGAAAGACAAAATACTAAAAATGGGAGACAGCATAGTATTTGGGGAGGATGAGTAATCATTGTACACCAGGCAAAAAAGGAGTAAATTAATTCCACTATTCAGGGAATGTCGAGATGCAAGTGTGAGATTCAAATGGCTGTACCCAGCTGTCTTTAAAGTTTTATTTCTTGGATGGACAGAATAATGTTTTGATGAAGTACATGCTAAGGAGGAAATACAAACATCTGTCCAACAAAAAGTGAGCTGCAAAACAGAAGGGGATTCTGCTTCTTGTTCTTCTGGTAATAGAGACCAAACAGAGACTGTACCTGTGAAACATTTTCCACTGTTTCAACGGAAAATGTTGGACAGAAGGAAGGGAGCACAAGAGTTGACTAGAGGAATTGAGAGTGCATTGGAAATGAAGTAGAGACAGGATTTGGGAGATAGAGATGAACAGTAATAAAACCAGTAACACTGTGGAATTACAATGCAATAATTATATTTGTGAAATGTGATGGACAAGAAAATCTGGAAATATTGAACTTTTTCAGAATTTGTTGGACTTGTGGAGCACTCTAAAGTATATGCTGTACTTCATGTCATTAATATTCGGAAAAATGCTTTGGTGGAAGAGAAGGGAGAGAGAGAACTGTAAGTAAAGAAAATATTTTCTTTTCTTAACAGTACTATTTTTGTGATATATGTTTTTCTTTGTATGCTATAAAGTAACTAACATTTTCTCAGTTAAGTCCAGAGGGGATTGTAAACAGATGCTGCTGTTCTTTTCTTTTCTTTTCTCCCTTCTGTCTTTCTTTTTGTTCAGTTTTAAAAAGTGTTGGTACTGCAATGTAAAAGAAAAGCCTGGTTAAAAGAGCATGCATGACAAAAGAAAAATGATTGTGCTTTTTCTCATTCTGACATGGGGGAATGACTTGATTAAAGGCCTTAGATTGATTTAGTAACATGTTTTAAGAGAAAGCAAGTACATAACAAAGAATATTGAATATTATGAGGCTTTTTTTCTACCAAACGAATGTATGCCTAGTAGCAATTCTGTATCTGGCCCTCGGTCTCCATGGAAACAATCTAATAATGAGAAATTGGTTACAGTCAGCTGGACAGTGATTGATGGGGGGAATGAAAGAGAACTTGCTAGGAGATAATGTTCTCATCAGGTGTTTTCCCAGCTGGGAGACCTATAAGCATAAGACAAAGCCAGTCAGCACTAGGTAGAAGCACAGGCTGCACCATGCATCTTAGCTTGGATAACCTTTCTTTTAGGTTAACTCAGGTCTTTGAGTGTGGCTATCAGTTTGGGACTATTGCTCCTATTAGGAGGGCAAAACTTTAATATTTGAAAATGTACATAGTTTTGTGTGTCAGTATTAAATTAATAGGTTTAGGGGTACTGGGGGTTGTTTTTTTTTTTTTTTTTTTTTTTGAGGGCTTTCAATAAAATATAAAGTTTTGTAAAATGTGACATAGGCTCAAATGGATATGACAAGAAACAACTATAAAGTTTAACCTGCCAAACAGTGTATGCATGTAACACAAAAGATGGAACTAGACATTTAACAAAATAGGTGTTACACATAAAAGGTGGGAATAATAACTTTTTGATATAATGATGCTTTCTGTAATGTCTTTAAATGTCAATGGTCTTACAAATAAATACAAAAAAGAAAGACTAGTGAACTATATTAAAAATATAGAGTGCAAATAGCTATGATACAGGTGACAAACTTGGAAAGAACTGAACATGTGAATATGATAAAGAAATCTTTTCAGGATGGTTATTCAGCAGAATATTTGGGACAAAGGAAAAGAGGAGTACTTACATTAATTGCAACAGGAGCTCCAATAGTGATAGAAGAGTACAAAAAAAGATAATGGCAGATTTGTAGTGCTATGGGGCTACTGGTAAGGGAGGAGAATTACACTGGCATGTATTTATTTATATTCCACCTAAAACTGCTATAATGGAGCTTAAGAAATTTTGGGGAGAAATAATCAGTTTTCAGCAAGTTATATTACTTATAGATGGGGACTGGAATTTGATTTGCAGCAGTGAAGATGTGTCTGGGGACCTAGAAGGGAAAGTATAATGAAGGAGAGTAGATTTTTGAAGAAATTTATGAAAATATTTAGCATGGAAGATGTGAATTTTGTAATAGAAGTTTGGAGTGAATTTACATATTATTCCCCAAGATATAAAAACTGGGTTAGGCTAGACAGACTTTACATTTCACAGGAACATGTACACTTAATTGAAGGTCTTGATACATACCCAATAACTATTTCAGATTATGCACCAATAATAACAAAAATAAAAACAAGGGGGGAATGAAATAAAAATGAGACACTGGCACTTTCCCACCTATCTGTTGAAGAGAGAAGAATTTAAGGAATGGGTAGTGGAGATTATTCAGGAGCTATTTGATAGATAGGATAGAAATTACTTCTGAAAATATAGCTAGGGAGTGAGATAAAATTAAGTTGGAGTTTAAAAACATGGTGGAATTTAAAGAAAGGGAGCTATGGTTAAGAATCAACAAGAATTATTTAGAAGGACCGATAAATGTTAAAGTATTGGAGAATGGGGGGGGCGCTCACAGAACAAGAAGAGGATCAACTGCAGAATGCTAAGTAGAAAATAAGGGAGTACCTTGGTAATATACACTAGTTTAGAAAGATTGCTGTTAAGAAAATGTTTTGATAATAATACTAGGGCAAAAAAACTTTTAGCACAACTCAGGCAGCAGAAAGTAGAAAGGGATGCCACCTAGCTTAGGGAGCCTATAAGAAGGAAGGTAACAAGATATCCTGTAGAGGTATTAGAAATATTTCTGAAAGTCTATGAAAGTCTGTATAAAGCAAAGAAATATGGGAATCAAGAAAAGATACAGATGGAAGTGTTTATGGAAGAATTAAATATGCCAAGGTTAGAGGCAGATGAGGCTCAGTTACTAAAGGTTAGGATAGGAGAGGATGTAAAAATTGTGATATATAACCAATCTACAGGAAAGTCGCCAGGAACAGATGGTATTCCTGTAGAAGTTTGGAAGCTAGGAGGAAGAAGAGGATAAAGATCTGAAAGGTTTTGTTTAACAGTATTTTAAGAGGAGAAGTACCAACATCCTGGAAGAAATCAGTGGTAGCTGGAATACCTAAAAGAGGGTAAAGATAATGCCAAAATTGATAGATATGGATTAATGTGGTTTTGTGGAGGGGAGGCAAACGTTAATAGAACAATGATGATCCAGAGGGAGGCAGAATGTAAGAATATACCATTGTTATTGGTGGGTCTTGATGCAGAGAAAGTATTTGACAGAGTAAGCCGGGACTTTATGAACAGGGCAATGCAAGCATTTGCATTTCCTGAAAAAAAAATATAACGTTGATTAGCAGGATATATGAGTGATCGGAGGTGAAAATTAAAGTGGGTGGCGTCCTCTCTGATTATTTCTCCTTCAGCAGAGGAACCAGGCAGGGGTGTCCTCTTTCCTCTTTATTTGCATTATATTTAGAATCATTGGCAAAGAAAATAAGGGACTCAGAAACTCAGTGCTATAATTGGTATGGTAGTCAAGAAAATCTGTCTGTATTTGCAGATGATACTATTTTATACCTGACAAAACCAAAGAGAGACGTTACAGTGTTGTGGAACATTTTGAGACAATCTCATATCTTTTTGGGATACAAAATTAATGAAGCTAAAACAAAGGCAACATCAGTAAATTATGTAGATTTAGCAATAAAATGAAACATTTAGGAATGTGGATTAAAAATGATTCTGGTGTGGCAGTTAAGGATATGTGGGAAGAGACTAAAACAAAAGATAACACAAAAACTGAGAAAATGAAAGCTTTCTTATATGGTTAGTAAGATACAAGCAGTTAAAATGTTTTTAGTCCCATTAGCCTTATACATAGGTCAGTCATATTTTTATCAACCAGAGGAGAAGTTGTAGATAGCAATTAATAAAGAGCTGAATGACTTTATCTGGGAGGGGAAGACGGCAAGAGTCAAGTGGGATAAGCTGATTCTTCCAGTAAAACAGGGCGGTTTGGGATTACCTGATTTTAAGGGGTATTTCAGAGTTACACAGTTAAGGCTCCTATAAACAGCACAAGCAGAAAATTATAATTCAAAGTGAAATGGAATGATGATGGCGATTATGAAACTGGGGGAAGCTCAAGAAACAAGGAGAGACTAGGATTTTGGATGCAGGACTTTAAGGGAAAAAAAATCATACAGAATATTATATTTATGAAGTAGCAGAAAGTATCCTAAGAACTAAGCCAATACTGCAATTAGGGATATATAGAATAGGCAAGAGACTGATGGAATTTATTGGAGAAAATCAGCAAAGGAACCAAGGTATTGGGGGCAAATAACTAGAGAGGGAACGGTAATAGAATGGGAAGAGGCCAAGAATTTATTTGGCCTGCAGGTTAGAGATTGCCTTCCCTATCAAGGATTGATATCAGAGTATAGGCAAAGAGAAAGAAATGGGGGGTCCTAAATGAAAGGCCAGCACTGGTAGAGTTTTTAGTGCAATCTAGAACAGAAGCTGCCATTAAAAAGGAATACTTAGTGGAGCATATAAAATATTGCATGATAACTATAAGAATCAATCAAGAGGAGATTAGAAAGGATTAGGAAGAGAGATTAGGTAAGCAATTCACAAAGACACAATGGGAGGATATATGTACATCTCCCATATATGCAACAAAATCTAGAAGATTTAGCATTTTTGCTTGGAAATGTTTACATAGATATTTTTATACCCCAAGTAGACTCCAGAGAATTTTTCCTAAGGTAAACAGCAAATGTTGGAGGTGTGATAGAGAAGAAAGAGGTAATTGGGAGTATATATTTTCTGGGAGTGCAGTGAGTTGGGTGACGTTAAATATTCCCTGCGGGATGCACTGTTGGATATGCTAGGTGGGCAAATTGGTGACATGAGGGACATGATTTTTCTGAGCTATAACACAGAAATGGAATTGCCTAGACATGGTAAGGCCTTGCCATGTCTAATTATGGTTGCTGCCAAAAATGCAATTACTAGAAAATGGAAATCAAAATCTAAACTAACTATACTAGAAGTTGTGAATATAGTAGAGAACAAACAACTAGAATGGAGATCTTTAGAAAAGGGTAAGAGAAAACTATGGGAATTTTGGGAACAGTACATACAGGGGAGCAATGAGGTTTAAAAGATGGCAGGACTTAAATAAACTATGTAATCTTTAAGTGAAAATAACTGGCTAGATTATAGATGATGCATAATGTTTGCAACTGGGAGTGTGTCGGTATGGGTGTGATGTAAAATGCTTGCAACTAGGACTGTGTGTGTGTGGTTTGTTTTCATTCATATAAATGTATGATTCTCCATGTCATAAGTGATGGCTTAATAAAGATGTTTTGTGATGGTTTAATAAAGATGTTTCTTATTTTAAAAACGGCAGAAAATGAATAATTGATGTAATATTGTGTAGGTTATATAATATATAGCAATATACGTGAAGTATAATTTTTGTAAATGTGAACTTGTTAATACAGTTTGATTACTTTTATATAAATGTAAATTTGCCTATGTCACAAGTGACAATTCAATAAAGGTGTTAAAAAAAAGTTGAAAGTGAAGGCTCAGAGTGCAAAGGCAAAAGGCTTAATACCAGACTAAAGAAATCTCTAACATTTGTGGATGAAAGTGCTAAATCAGTGACAATAAAGTGAGTTCTCCACATCGATAACTGGTGTTTTTATTTTATTGATTAACAAATACAAATAAAATAAAAATAAATAAAATAAAATAAGGAGCTGTTTTTCATTGCTGTATATCTGTCTGCATTAGTTTCTCTTAACATTCCCCTTAACATAATGGATGAGCATTCAGTCTGCTTCCTTGGTTAACAAATACAAATTAAATAAAAAAAAATAAAATAAAGAGCTGTTTTTCATTGCTGTATATCTGACTGCAGTAGTTTCTCTTAACATTCCACTTAACATAATGGATGAGCATTCAGTCTACTATTCTCCAGTTAGGAACTACACTAAACTGTCAAATCTACTTTAAACAACGAGATTAATGTTTTAATTCTGCTCAGATGATTAAATGATTCCCCACCATAAACAATTACAACTACAAGTGCCCCACTAACTGTCCAGTTTTATTTTTTTCCACTATTTACATTTACAAATAAAATTATTATGACAACTTAATGTGTGTTTCTCAGAAGACTGGAATGACACAGCCCTTTCAGAGAACAAGATATGGAGTCTCAGAATTATGAACCCAATCTTTTCGGCAGCTGCCTACCAGTTTGGTTACATATAATGTGATGATGAAAGTCTAATAGACCATATTATTTATGCAGAGTTTATCATGTTTTCCACCCCACTTACAAGCTTCTCTCACCTAAAATTATCTGATGGTCTGTCTGTTTTAATTTTACTCCCCCTCTCACACCCACACACCCTTAACTGTGGACAGTGCTTTGTTGACTAACCAATCAACTGCAGACAACTGGATGATAAAACATTCATGTCTACTTTGGTCGAGTGTACGGATGGTACACACCAAGTTAGAGATGTGATTAATGTCCAACTGACTAAACTTGTCAGACAGCAGTGTAAAGGGACGGCTGAGTAGCAGCACTTACTATAACCACAAAATCAATTATTTAACAGTAAACAAGCCTGAATTAGTGTGTTATTTATTTATTTATTTATTTATTTATCTATTTATTTATTTATTTTTACTGCAGCAGATTAACACAAAATTATCTTGAAATTATAATTTTACTCTTGCAGAAATCACAGGCATTTCCAGTGAAAATACACCCCTAAATGTAGGCACAAGTGGTCAGGGATTTGGGAACACATGTTGACAGTAACCTAACCATTGATCACTGTGTGTCTACTGTGGTAAGAAAACCATTCCTTGCTGCACTATTTATAAGTAACAGCATTGCATCCAGGTCCAAGAAGGTCACTGTTCTGCTGTACTCAGTTCTCAGACCAGACATCGTGTAGAATGGACCCTTCAGCATGTTCTGGGACATGCACTTTCAACAGCCTGATAGCCCACAGAAGTTCCTCACAAGAAGAATACAGGGAGTAAATAAGTTCTATGTGGACTGTCTTATCTCTCTACTAGTCTCCTACAGACTGCTATGCAGCAATTTAAGCCTAATGTACACGGCATCATCTGATCCCACACTGATGGATTTGCTGCACATCTGCGAAACAGTATCAGAAATAACTGTTCTAAGGGCCTAAACCTTGTTTGCGACATAAACAAGGCATAGTAGAAGGGAAAGGTATATGTCTCAAAGACTACCCCTTCTCTGTGAAGCAAAGCTCATCCCTAACCCTATTCAAAATAACTTGGATCAATGGATGAGAAATTGCAAACGTACCTTTGGTTTGGTGTTTATATTTGATGTGTACAAGTCTATATCATAATCATAAAATTCCCCAGGGTATTTATAGATCAGCAAAATTCTGGTAAATTTGAATATGTTTAAAATGACTGCTCCCCAGTGAAAGTGTAAGATCATGGGAAGTCACTAGGCTAATGGCCCTAGGGCCCTTACAAGCCTAGCCAAGTTCTACCCTTATTTCCACGATCAGCACCTACTGCTCCTGTCCAAGAGGGACACAGGTGGAACCCCCGGGGTGAATTTACTGTTAACCATCCAGTCATCCAGACTGCATCTAAAGATGTTCGACATGGAGTGGGAGTCTGTTCCAAAGGTGTGGTAACCTTTGGGAGAGGAATTTGTCCCTCCAGCAGGTTCTACTGATATCACATACCAGGTTAAGATCTTTAGAGTGTTTAACCTGTGTACCATTTGACTTGCAGATATGCAGCATTTCCAATAAAACAGTGTCAGAGATTGCATTATATGTAAGGTATATCACTCATTATGTGTTCAGAATTTTTTTAACCGATACCCATAGTAGGCAAAAAAAAAAATCAGTGTTAAGTATAAAGTAAATGCATTTTAACCATTCTGTGAGCTTCCTAGCTGAAGCTATAAGAGTACTACATTTTGACCATTTGTACAACTGGGAGAGGGAAGGTTGAGATATGCTGTTATAAGGTCAAATCATGTCTGCAACACATACCTCTCAATTGTCCTTGATTCTCAATCAGCTTTTACCTCTGCCCTTCTTAATCCCTCTTAAAACTGGTAATTTCTGGAGAAAATGTGAATTATACCTCAAAAATTAGAATTGTAAACTTTTTTTTACTTCAGAAAATGTATATTTATTCACATTCTCTTGTTCTGAAAATGCCTCAAGTTAATAGTCCTATTATTTTAAACGTGTTCCTGATTCTGTTGAGCATAGCTCTCAAGGAATCAGGCACAACCCTGAACTGAATCAGAAAGAAATCCAGATGTAATCAGGGACACTTTTAAAATTGTCAGAATGTTAGTTTAATATACATTTTCTGTTGCAAGAGTTCACCGCCCTTTATCCAAAGGTCAACAGCTTTAGGAGAGATTAAGAAGGACAGAGCTAAAATGTGAGTCAAATATCAAGGACTGTTGAAAGGGATGCTTTTGAGATTTGTCCCCAATTCATTTGCAGCACTATAAAAGGGAGGTCGGGGTTAAGATTTTGCACTGCCTTATAAGAATTTCCATTACACCCATGTGCAATCAAATGGTCGATGACAGGAGCCTATCAATCATGTGACAGTGTGGTGACGCACTAGTTAAGCGTCACTAGGCAGTGCCAACTACACTCTTTGGAAATAACGACTTCTGGATACAACAAATCAAAGAGGTGTCTAACCCGACAAAAAAAAAAAAACACTTGGGAGTAAGAGTTCTCCTGTCTGTGACATGAAACGCACTTTTTTAAAATTTAGTGCTGCCATTTTCAATACATACTCCACCTACATTCCAGTAACTCTGGCCTTGTGAAACACGAGTTGTTCACATTTTTCGAATGTCTGCATGGTTTAATGCAGGGCACAATCTCCCTCAAAAATATTTTGTGAGGAAACAAAACACAGCTGCTATGCAATATTTAAACTGTTCATATTTCCATATCTAATATTGCCAACACTCTCCACTGTCCAGATTTTTGCAGATGTCCAAATTATTGTACTTGTGTTCTTGGCATATTCCGCATTAAATTTATTTATTTTATTTTACATTTGTTTACTGGGATAGTTCGACTGGACACATGTCCATTTTCAGCAGAGGCCCGGGAAAAAAAGCTCCACATGAATAAAACAGTAATTTATTTAACATTTATACAAAATGACATTTATACAAGAAAAGAAATGTATACAGAGTGGCATTTATACAGGTTAAAAAAGAAAAAGGTTGTACAAGAAAAGTGGCACTAATTACATAACAGTTGTCTATGATGCATCATTTACACATAGTAAGTAGGTAAGTAATTACACAGTAAGGTATTAGCATAGAAATGGGATGACAGGTAAAGAAGCTAGTCACAGTTTTGGTTTGTAGAAGAGAGATTAGTTAGTGGAGTAGAGTTTCACTTTGATTATGTAGTTTGCACATTTACAGCATTTCAAAAAGATGTATATTAAGGGACTTAAGACTCTTAGTAGTGACAGATCCAAAACAGACCTGATTTTGAGAAACTATGGGACTAGTCATTAACCACCTTAAGCGAGAAGTGATTTAGTCTGAGGTATTACAAGGACATAGCCATTTGTTTTGAAAGTGAGTTTTTAACTTTGATTTAAACTGAGAGAGGGTTGGGATAGATGATATTTCATAAGGTAGTGAATTCCACACTTTGCCTGCATAGTCAGAGAATAGGGATTCTCCAGCTAAGTTGTTGGCTGTATTGATTTTAATAAGTGGTTTGTTGGTGGAGTGTAAAGTTCTGGCACTAGAATAAGTTAATAGTATATTCTGGAGTGAGGGTGTTTTTCCACTTTGGTATCTTATGGGCCATATTTAGTTGGTTGTAGAGTAAGAAATTTGGGAGTTTAAGCCAACTAATGGTGAGTGCTCGATGAGGAATTGGTGGCGTATCTAGTAATTTTATTGTAGCAGGTTTCCAGCTTCACTATTTCAGATTTTCTTAGGTTAATGAGTATGGGACCTGCATATAGTAGTGTAGATAAGTGTGCTTGTGCAATTTTGGCTTTAGTGTAATTTGTAAAGTATTGCTTGTTCCTGTATAATGTTCCAAGTTTGTTTGTATACTTTTTTATTGTTTGGGATATGTAGGCATCAAATCTCATATTGCAGTCAATTTCCACTCCTAACAGCTTGGTATGAGGTGAGGGTGAAATGCTTGTACTGTCTAATGAGGTTATGTTAAAAGAGCACAGAGCTGGATTTGATTTGGTTGACTGGAATAACACAGGTTTAGTTTTTTGGGAGTTTAGAATTAACTGCAAATTGGTTTGCCATGTTTGTACTACTTGGAAAATTTTGCGGTGTTATTTGTTTAAGTTCTTCTATGGTAGTAGCAGCACAGATGACTGTTGAGTCATCTGCGTACTGAATTGAGCGATGCTTATGGGGTTGAGGTGTGTAGGTTATTGGTGAAGATAGAGAAGAGCAATGGGACTACGACTGATCCTTGTGGGACCCCTTGTTGCCAGTGTACAGCTTGCTGACGCCCATTTGGGTAGTCCCGGGACCAGGCAAGGGTAGAATGGGGCAGGTTAAGGTCAGAAAGAACATTTATGAGTTTGTTGTGTGAGACCATATCAAAGGCTTTTGAGAGATCTAAAAGGATAGAGGATACATAGTTACCATTATTTCTATGAAGGTTGACAGTGTTAGAGAATGGCATTAAAGTGGAAGTAGCACTGTGATATGCTCGAAAGCCATGCTGGGTGTTGGTTAGTAGTTTTTAGTATGCAGGTAGTCTGTGATTTGTTTGTGAACAATTCTTTCAAGGATTTTAGAAAGTGGGGGTAGAACTGCTGTTGGGCGATAGTTAGAGAGGTCAGTAGAAGGGCCTCCTTTGTGAAGTGGTATTATATGTGAAATTTTCTAAACATCGGGGACTTGGTGTTCAGTTAAGGATCTATTAATAAAGATTGATACTGGATAGGCAATGGCATCGCCAGTTAATTTTAGAAAGTCTGCTAGTAGGTTGTCTGCTGCTAGGGTGGGTGGTTTTAGTTTTTTAAGGAGTTTTTTGATTACGTCCATTGGTACTAGTTGTAGTGTGAATATGGTGTTGTTTAAGTTTGGTGGAGAGTAGTTTGTGGATGTAGAAGGGTTTTGTTTATTGGACAGCGCTACAATAGTCTCAGTAAAGTATGTATTGAATTGGGTGGCAATATTGTCATCAGTATTGGGTGCAGTAGGAGGGGGCGTGCTAACTTAACCTGGTTGTAGTGCACTGTTTATGGCTGTCCAAAATTTCTGTGGATTACTGAGATATTTGGTTTGGGCTTTGGTGTAGTAATTGATTTTACCTTATTTAATTTGTTTCTTTGACTGATTTCTGAGTTCACGATAGGTTTGCAGTGCTACGTGAGATTTGGTTGTGTGCCATTGTTTCCAGGCTTTATCTCTTGACTGTAGTAGGGATCTAGTTTCTTTAGTTAACCATGGTACAGGGTTAGATTTAACTCTTATAGCCGTTGTGGACATCTAGGATAGATAGTTAGGTGGTACTGAATTAGCGAACAGCTTCTTCTACAGGGAGGTGTGTGAGTGGCATCCAGTTACAGTGTTTGAGATTATATATAAGGTTGCTGAGGTTGAGATGTTTTTTATTCCTTATTTGTTGATAGATAATTTGTTTGGTAGAATTGATGTTCTGCCTGAGTAGACAGGTTGGGAGATGATCACTGAGGTTGTCTGGTAAGCATCCACAGTGAGTTGTGAGGGATGGCCTATTACTTAATATCCAGTCTAGTACTAATTGTTTGATTGATGTTTTATTATACCTGGTGGGGGTGTTGAATGATCTAAGTGAAGCTGTGCAGGCTGATAACATTTTTGGGGGTTTGGGAAGAACAATAAGCCCAGTCTATGTTAAAATCACCCATAATTATTGTTTCTTAAAGGAGCTTTTCTGATGCCCAATATAGTATGTGCTCTAGTGTCTGAGTATTGTTCCCTGGTGGGATATAGATGCTGATTATGTTTGTTTCCAAGGGTTAATGACCAGTCTTGTAATAAGGAGCTCTGCATTATCAAATTTCAGAGTTTTAATGTCCAGGATTTACAGGAATAGATGGGATGTGAAGAGAAGAGCTAACCCACCTCCTCTTTTAACTAACCTGCCCTGACGAATAATGCTATATTCTGATGGCAGAATTTCATTGTTAGAAATGTTTAATTTTGACCATGTTTCGGTGATAAGAATGATGTCTGGGGAGTATAGAGCAAGGATGGCATGTTTTGTTTTGATACTTCTTATGTTGATATTTAGTATCAAAGTGTCATTTTTATGTCGGGGGGGGGTTTGGTCGGAAAGGTTGCTGTTGTCTGCGTGGGAGTTGTGGTGAGAAGAGGATGGACCAGGATTAGGGTGAATGTCACCACTGCAGGCTAGCTTAGATGTAATTATGGCCCAGAAATGGTACAGTGTGTGAGCTACAAAAAAACAAAAAAACAATCTGTTGTCAGGTAAGTATAAAAGAAACACAAGAGTCTTCTGCACTAGAGAATATCGTCTGCCTATGCCAATATACTAGCTACGTTTCTTTTTTATTTTATTTTAGTTGAATGGTTAGGGCATATCAGGAGGTAAATATCTCCTTAAGTTGTTGTAAGTTTGTAAGTCTGGCCGGTGATGGAGGGGTGGGGGTGGGAACCACTACGGAAGCACAGCTTACACCTCTGGTAATAAGGACCCTTTTAAATTTAGTTTCTCTTTTTTCTTTTTAAATTTAGTTTCTCTTTTTAAATTTAGTTTCTCTTTTTTCTTTTTAAAATAGATACAGGAACAAATGATTTTTAAAGGTGGATACACATACAAGCTTAAGTTGGCCGCTCGCAGGGACTGCTGTGTAGTTCAGTTAATATGCAGTTCCGTTGGTTATAACTTTCCTGTTTGGGTAGTCGGGACTGGTAGGTGCCACAGCAGGGCAGTTTAATTGTGGGTAGCTGAAGTAGAAAACAAAACAAAGTGAGTGGGGGAAGAGATGAGAGGCATTAGTAAGCAGGGGAAGACCTCTGTCAATACTCAGTGAAGGAGCATGCAACAGTATTGCAGTTACAGGGATAGGCCGGTGCCTGTAAAGTGCAGTCGCTAACAAAATAAGGTGGTATAATGCTGGTTACTTTTACTATTGAATCCAAATACTATACTCCAAGTTCTATGTTACTATGAAAATAATACATCAACTATAACTCAAACCAAACATAACAGTGCAGACTACTAGGTTTCAGTAAGGAATAGCAAGTAATCAGTAGACAGTTTTGTGCAATATAAAAACAGGTATTTAGCAATCCAGATATGAAAAGACTTTCAACTATCTATACAGACTTTACAAGTTAGAGGTAATGCTTGTGTACAGAGCACTTGAAAATCAAACACAACTTAATAATGCAGCTATAACTAAACTATACAAGAGTAACGCTTAATTGTTGAGGCTATTGAAGTATAGACACTATACAATTCTAAAGCATGAGGTACGCTATGCAAACAAGTTCAGTTGTGCTATCTGATAGCAATATAACTGCAAGTCTGATGATCTACAAAAAAATGCACATTTCCTCTTTCCTCTTCTGAAGAAGGCATGAGATTAAATTAGACTCACAACATACCTTATATGCTTTGAAAATAATCACCAGAAGCTTTGAAAATAATATGCAGGAGTGAAATCACAAGGATTAAAAAAGTAATAAACAGACTCATGTCACTGCCTGCATCACCAGAATATCTGAATTTACTGCTTTGCAATTAATGCATTAATAGATTACACTGTTTAACACATTCACATACATACTGTACATACACTGAAATGCATAACACATTTTAAACAGATCAGCATTTAAACCTGTCATTCAATGAAATGGAAGTCAGTACCAAGCCAGAAACCAATGCACTTAGCACCTCATTAAGTTGGACATGACCATTTTCACATGTGCTGGCAACCATTGTTTAATCCAATATGTTTAAGATCAAAAAAAGTTAAATCAACTGACTCAGGCTTCTCACCACAAACTGAGAATTATGTAAATATTTTCATATATGTAGTCAATGTTTTAGTTAGTGTAACAAATTTTAAGAAACTGAATTTTCACTGGAGATTGATATCTGTAGAAAATGATAATAAAGCTATGTATACAATTCTAAGTGACCTATTTATAGGCTTGTAACACACTTGGAACAGATGTGAAAAAAGAATGTCAGTGAAAATTAGGGGAACCACAAATATCAGCGGCCCAAGAGAAGAGTTGAGAAACAGAGGTTGGCATGAGAGGAAACAAATTCATTTTAATGATGTGCTTCCTCTGCAAAAAAACAATCCTCTAAATGTATGAGTTGGGTTAGGCTTACAGAAAATGGCATCTCAAGATGGCCTCATACCTCTCAACTGTACAGATTTTTGCAAAATGTTCAGATTTTTGTCTCATATTTTTGGTCCATTTTTCAAAAAATTGTCGTTTTCTGTCAAATTAGTGGCAAATCGTTAAAAGATTAAAGTTAAAAAATAATGACAGACATTTGAGTTTCAGACTTCGTACATTTCAGAAAATCCATGCTAATGTAAAACCTGCCATTCCATTAACTTTTTAAGTTTGTAAGAACAATATTTAAAAATTGTCCCTATTTTAGGGCCTTTGTCCCACTTTTATTCATGGCTTTGTCCAGATTTCTTGCTCCAAGAGGTTGAGAGGTATGCCTGTAATATTCACCTGCTGTCTGGTTCAATTATATTACGTTGTGATGCTACAGCAGTCTTCTACCATGATGGTTATCACTAATACATTCCTCAAAATTGTCAAAATTCACAATTCTTCCTTTCATAAAAATCAACCTGCTTTGTAATAAATATAGAACAAAAATTAAGCAGTATAAAAAGACTGCACTAAACTCTCTTCTATCTTTTCCATCTGACAGTAAGTTCTCAAATTAGACCAAAATCCTTTAGGAAGCTGGAATCAGGCCTCACTAATAAAGCCTAAATACGTGATTTAATTAGAGTTGTCATATTTTCAAAAGTCCAAAGGGCGTCATTGTTTTGGAGAAGCATGAGATTTTTCAGGACAGAACATACCCCGGACCCCAGGCCAGGGAAAAGGACATAACTTTGTTGGCAAAATAAAAGCTAATTATTGCAGCATTTGAGTTTCTTACTCCTTATGACATTTAAGCATTTCAAACTTGCAAAGGACAGGTGGTAACCCAGATTTAGTTGCAAATCAGACAGGCTTGAAGTCATTAAACAATAATATAAGTGAGAATTTAAGCTTTATGAACTTGATAATGCAAAAGCATTTATTATATCAACTTAATTTTCTACGTTTAGCGGGCAGTATTTGTAAAGCTACTACAAAATTGTGACAGATTTTTCTTGCAGTACAAATTCCCCGGCTTTGTATTAGAACATTATCCCACTGCCATTTTCGTGCAGGAATGGGTGTGGCCTACATGATCGACAGGGCTGAGTGACAAGCGGCAATTGACGTTCACCATATCACTGTATAATCTGCATGGCTTGTGAATATTCACTTCCTGACCGTTTTTAACATTGGCTTCATGCTTTTTATATTATCTTTAATTAGAGTTACTACAGCCTTTAGTATTGTTGTTCTTCTTTCGGCTTTTCCCGGTTAGGGGTCACCATGTAACGCAGAGATTAAATAAACTTGTCCTAATTTTCTACATTTATAAGTGCACCGTCTAAAGCACCGCATGTCCTGGGTGTCTGACTTGCTTTGTCATTTTGTACTTAACCACATACTGTGTTGTAGGGTAAGAAGTGGGTTAGAAGGGCAGTATATGCACAATATTCACAAGTTTCCGTTTTGCAGTCCATACCCACAACCCGTGCACTCCCACCTTTCTTTGGTATGTTTGCAGTAATTCAATTTGCAGGGGGACAAGCCCTCCTCCACCCACCCCCATCTTTCTTTAAATATTTTTTTTTTCTAGAGATAAAACAACAAGCAATATTCTGATGCAGTGGGGACAATAAATAAATGCAATAAAAAAAGACCTCCCAGAAAGGTCACCACCCGCACCCTACACCTTTACGGAATAGGAATTTTAAGTCTGTGTAATAGATTTTATACATGCAGCATTTTATGTGTTCGCCCCGTCCCCTTTAAAGAATCGTAACTCTCAGTCTAGTAGTGTAATACTTTTGTAGAAACCCAGCATATTCTGTGTTTGTTGTAATAGGTAAAAATCTGTTTGGATCGGTATATCATTTGTAAGTACACGTTCTGCCAAATTATTTAGTCTGACATGTAATATATCAAGCTTTAGATTAATTGGAAATCCTGGTACCAGCAAATAAGGGAGAAAAAGGCTCTGTATTGAAATAATTAGAAAGTTTAGCATACTCATTTATGCGAGGATGGTTTTCCCAAGTTTATGCAAAGCAAAGCAGTTTTCAAACTAAATTCATGCGCAGAGTGCTGGGCGGGGATTGGGAGGTCCTTGCTACTGCGCATCTGGTGGGGTAATGTTCTATCTACAAAACCGATTCCCCTCCCCATCTGGTGGCCACCATTGTAACACCCCCTCAATCACTCCAAATCTAGCATCTGAAGAAAAAAAGCTTTTCAGCCGATTGGTGGCATTTATGAAAGGACGTAACTCAAACGTTTCCCCATTTGCTCGTGAGTTCTGGACTGAAGTCCTGATTTAAAAGTTACTCACAGAACATGTTTTGTATCGGTGCACTTATTTTACTCCAATAAATGCTTCTTAATTCACGTCCTTTTACTATGTCTGTTTTAAGTCAATAATACTAATATTTAAAAATTATCCCCCCTCTTTATTTCTAGATTTGTCTTTGATTCGTTGAGAGCTATGGCAACATCTGAGGGTTTAGCGTAATCAAGAGTAAGAAATGAGATTCACAATGTATATAGTGTTTCAGAACAGGCGTGAGTAATAATAACAGTAAAAGAGGACAGCAGACCAACAGGAAATTTCTACTATGCTGCTCCTCTTTAAAAAGAGGTTCCTCTGGAACTACATTTGTCACGTGATCAAAGCTATATCCGGTTCTCACGTAGTGTTCGTTCTCTATCTGTCCGGCTTGTTTAGTGTGAATGTGTGCAATGGCCACCAGGTGGGGAATTTGCGCTACTGGAAGGATTTGCAATGATTTTGCAGTGGCTATAAAAACTCTCCCTGCAGAGGACCACCAGGTATTCTCCGTCTTTTTTGTTTCTTTGGCATATGAGAATAATCTCTAAATCTGTGTAGGCAGATTCCCATGTGAAAGCAGGTGCTGTTGTTTTACACTCGACTTGTGAAATCGTCAGGACTGCCTGAGATACCCTTTATTTAAATACTTTAGATGCTCACCTAGCAGTTAGTTACCTGTTCTTGCAGTTTGTTGCCGAGGAAGTTTTCACGCCCAAATTGTTTAAAATACAGGATTACCGTTGCCTCATATTTTGCAAATGCAGTGTACTTTGCTAGGCTGAAACGTGTGTATCTGTAAGTTTTAAATGAAACGAGTATTGTCCAAATACTCATTTGTGCGAATAATAACTTTAACAAAAAGTATCGGCCCTAGAATTTTAATCGGGTATTATTTATTGGTCATGGTAACGATAAATTTTCAACACTTCTTCAGTAGTGATGGAGGGGAGGGAGGAACAGATAGCATTTTGGATAACACCAGCATTTTGGATAACACCAGTATTTTTCTTTTGCATGCTGTATTTTTTTCTTCAGATGCCAAAAAAAATCATCTACCAAAATGTACGTAAGTGAATAAGCAGGACAAAACCGAACGTTTTTTTAGGAGCAAAAGATACAACTTTTGTAAGGTACTACTAGGGTTATGTTTATTGGCAATTCATTACTTCTTCATCACATCATTGAAGAGCCAAGGAAGATAATGAATATGCAGTGGGTGGGGACATTTAATGTGTTGTGAAGATGAGATGAACAGGCAGTGAAAATACTCCACATACGTTGTGAAGATGAGATGAACAGGCAGTGAAAATACTCCACATACGCTACACACTGTCCTCCTCCCTCCTGCTTATTGCACCATATTTCCTCTATTGAAACCCACTACTAACCACTCCCCCCCACCTGCATTTCACTAATGCAACCCAACACTTTCAACATGTTTCTGTTTGCCACACCTCTTCTTATAATTCTCCAACACCTCATGTCATGTACTACACTATCCCCTACTCTCATTCACCCTCTAAGGACCAAAGGTAGACTCCACACATTCCCAATATCACCCACTTTATTCAACCCAATATCACCCACTTTATTCAACCCTGCCAACTTACTTGTATTTAAGATGAAACTAGCCCAATAACCTTCACTCACCCCAAAAAGCTAAACCTAAATATGACATCTGCCTATCTACCATTCTTACACAAGCACTGTTCTCGCAAAAAACTATTGCTTCCTGGCGATATACATCCCAATCCTGGACCAAAAACTTACAATCCTCCTCCCACCCCCTTCCTCTAACTCTAAATGCTTAAACATACTCTCAATGAACATCTATAGCATTATCAACAAAGTCACAGAATTTGACACATGGTTAGCACATCACAGACCAGATATAGTAACACTCTCCGAGACGTGGCTTAAACCCCACATCACTGACACTGTTCTCGCCCCTGGATAAAATATCTTCTGCCTTGTTAGGACCCACAAAAAAGGAGGTGGGGTTGCCATACTCCACTCCAGACAACTTGACCTGTCCCTATTGTCCATCTCACCCCCCCAACTTCCAGCCTGCTAAGTTACTAATAGTAAATTGCAAACTAAACAAAAAAACCTCGCTATTGCTGCCCTATATATTAACTTCCAGGTAATAATATCCCCATCCTAGAACAAATTCTTTCCTGGATGTCTCACACTATATCTTATGAAACAATAATCCTGGGTGATGTTAATATTGATTGAAATACTCTAAATACTGACTCCCCTAACTCCAGCGTAAATCTTCAGGGCTTCTCTCAGCTAATCAGTACCCCTACTCACTTCCACAAGCCAACTAACTCCAGAATTGTTCTCAACTGGATTCTGACATCTAACCCTCATGTCTACCACAACCCCATTCACACTGCCTGATATTTAAAAAATAAATGAGCGTTCTTTTGACTGTAAACTCCTCACCCAATACACGAACACACAAAAGTCACGAATAACACCACAACAAGGTCAAGCACACCAGCAGCGCTGTAAAAAATATTCTTTAATGACAGTTAAGGTTAAGCGCTTTCACCCACTAAACGTAGGCTTCATCAGAACACTGATACAAAATTTAACATCCATTTAAATACTATTTTTGGCCCCAAAAAACACCAATTAATACATTTTCGCCTAACGTAAAATGTATAGTATGTGCTTCATGTTATTCACATAAACTCTCTAATATTATGTACACCACTTGTGCAAGTGGAAAATGAATAAAAAATAAAAATTCAACTGTGTAATAAGTAAATGCATCACTCCATTATATTAATTAAAGCCAAGAATTTTGAATATATGGATATTATCAAACATCAAAATATTAAATATATGAACGATGAAATAATAAAATAATATTATAATAATAAAAGTCATGATAGATGTCCAGAAATTATAAGCAAAGGATACCAGCGTGCTTGCATACTTGAATATGGTCCATATGTTAATAAGGTTAAATCTATGACAAGGAATTGGAATGTAATGATGACTGATAAGGAGATTAGAGTTATATTGGGGGGAAAAGCCCAAGTTTGTGTATAAAATGGGATGTAATATTAGGATTTACTTAGAGTATGGTAGAATGAGTAGTGGATGGCATGCTAACATTAGACATACAACGAAATGTGGTAGTTGTAACCAATGTCAGGGCATCATGGAAGATGAAGGCGTCACATTGGACAATGTTAATAAAACAAATATTATGTTTAGGCAGGGAAACTGCAATTCCAAGCTAGTGATTTATATGGCCAAATGTATGGTATGTACAGGTTATTATATAGGAAAGACAGAGGAGTCTAAAAAAGAGAAACTATGATCATTTGTACAGTATCAGAAGAAGAGATAACAACAATGCACTTTACAGGCACATTAAGGAAAAGGGTAACCATCGTTTATTTAAGTTTGCCATTTTGGAGAATATTAAGATTGACCCTAGGGGAGGGAATTTTAAGGCTGTATTAGGATATATGGAGGTTTGGTGGCAACGTTTTACGGACGCATCCACTTTGCCTGGGCTTAATGATCATTTTACGGACGCATCCACTTTGCCTGGGCTTAATGATCATTTTACGGACGCATCCACTTTGCCTGGGCTTAATGATCACATTACAGTCAAACCAATTTTGATTCAAAAATGTAAATGAGTGATGCTAGTCAATATGACATGTTTAGGAAAATGCAGTATATAAGGTGTATGAAATACTAAGTATCACGTAAACATGTTCATATTTATGCAGTTAAAATTAGTAGCTATTAATATATACTTTTCTTTTATTAATATACATTGTTTTATTTTATTTTGTTATATTCAATTCATATTTAGTACTCGTGTATTTTTTTGTGCACACTTATGCTTTTAGAGGTTTTATTAGGTCATTTATCAATGAAATTCCTATTATATATTTATATTTATATATATATATATATATATATATATATATATATATATATATATATAAAGGAATTAATTGTATATTGGTTTTACATTGTATATATTTGATGTTGATCTAGTTTAGTGAACATACATAAGTATGTCACATAATTTTAATATTATTTTAATATGCGGTGGTGGTGCTGCGGTAGTACTGTCGCCTCACAGTTAGACGTTGCCCGTTCGATTCTCAGAGCATCTTCTGTGTGGTGATTTGCGTGAATGGGTGTTCCTTCGTTGAAGGTTGTGCGTTAGGCCTGGCAAGCCAGCACGTAAAACTCTACTGCCAGTCATTAGCAGACCGGAGTTCCGCTGTGGCGACCCCTAACCGGGAAAAGCAGAAAGACCCAAACAAATTTTATTCTTTCATCATTCATATAATATTTAATATTTTGATGTTTGATAATATTCATATATTTGAAATTCTTGGATTTAATTAATATAATGGAGTGATGCATTTACTTATTACACAGTTGAATTTTTATTTTTTATTCATTTTCCACTTAGACAAGTGGTATACATAATATCATTGAGAGTTTATTTGAATAACATGAAGCATATACTATACATTTTACTTTGAGAAAATGTATTAATATAGCAATAACCCACGCCTGGGTGTGGGTAATGCTAAATTTACCCACGGTTGGCGTGGAAAGCCAACCGTGGGTAAATTTAGCATTACCCACACCCAGAAGTGGTTATTATTATACCATGACATTATTTAAGAAAAGAAACTATTACTTTTCTTAAATAATGGCATAGTATAATGCCTGTTTACTGCCCTTCCGCAGATGTCTGGCATCCGCGGCAGTTCTGATGTACTGCGCGCCTGCGCAGTACATCAGAGTTGTGCAAAAGCAACGGAGAAAGCAAGATCTCCGTTGCATGTGTTTCGCTATGTTAAATGAGTTTAACATAGAGAGACAGTTTTAAAATAAGCAACAGAGATGTCCGTTGCTTATTTTAAAACTGTCTCGCTATGTTAAACTCATTTAACATAGCGAACATAAAAGCAACGGAGATCTTGCTTTCTCCGTTGCTTTTTTTTTAAACACTGTCTCGCTATGTTAAACCCATTTAACATAGCGAGACAGTGTTTTAAAAAAACGAGTTATACTAATGGAAAAAAGTCCGGGCGACCGGACCTTTTTCCATTAGTATAACTCGATTTACAACGGGCACGCTGGCCAATCAGCGTGCACGTTTTGGGGTGGTCATGGTATAATTGGTGTTTTTTTGGGGCCAAAAATAGTATTTAAATGGATGTTAAATTCTGTATCGGTGTTCTGATGAAGCCTACATTTAGTGGGTGAAAGCGCTTAACCTTAATTGTCATTAAAGAAGATTTTTTATAGCACTGCTGGTGTGCCTGACCTTGTTGTGGTGTTATTCGTGACTTTTGTGCGTTCGTGTATTGGATGAGGAGTTTGCCTAATATTTTAAGTGACCATCTGCCTACATCCATCCAAAGATTTTTAGTCACATAAATAGGACTCACAAATTCAGAGACTGTTGTAAACTCACTAACTTCAACCCTGTAAGAATTTAACAGTAGACTCCCTTCCATAAATTGGTACCTCCTCTTTGACCTACCCCTAGAAGACACTGTACTAAAATTTAACCAAATCTTCCTTGACATTCTCAACTCCCTAGCCCCACCCACCCAGGAATATAAGAGTAAAATCCACTTTTGCTCTCTCAATCTACCTGCTGTTTAATGCACGAGAGATATTGCTTGGAAAAACTGGCATAAATCCAAATCCCATATTCACCTCCAAATGCAGGGTAATGAAGTAAAAATGAGACTGGCACTTTACCACCTACCTGTTAAAATGATTTGAGAATTATTAGAGAGGACAGAAATTTCTCCAGAAGTAATAGCTAGTGAGTGGGATAAGATGAAATAGTTCAAAATAGGGTCAAAATAAAAGAAAGTGATATTATTTCTTAACCATATGAATTGTTTAGAGGAGCTAGCAAAGTATTACAGAATAAAGAGAATCTCATAGAACAAGCAGAGGTACAAATGCAAAGTGCTTAAGGGAATAATAAGGGAGTATTTGGATAAAATACATGTTTAGAAAGGCTGGTGTTAAAACAGTTGCTCAACTCAAGAGCACAAAAAGTTTTAGGACAATGACTTGGGCAACAGAAGGAGGAAAGCACTGTCAGCAAACATAGGGAGCCTATAACAAGAAAAATAACCAGGGATCATGTAGAGGTGGTACAGATTTCAGAAATTTTATGAACATTTGTATTTTGTTTGTGTCTTTCGGCTTTTCCCGGTTAGGGGTCGCCACAGCGGAACTCCGGTCCGCTAATGATTAGCAGTAGATTTTTACGTGCTGGCTTGCCGGGCCTAACGTGCAACCTTCAATGAAGGAATGCCCATTCATGCATGTCGACAAACAGAAGACGCTCTAACTGAGAATCAAACGGGCAACATCTAACTGTGAGGCAACAACGCTACCGCAGCACCACCACCGCAGTTGTATAAAGAAGAGAAATGTGGAATCAAGAAAGAGCACAAACTGAAATAGTTATGGAAATAAGGCTAAAGAATTAACAGTTAAGATAGGAGAAGATGAGATAAAGACTGATGTATAGTCAATCTGCATGAAAGTCTCCAGGAACAGATGGTATTCCTTTGGGAGCTCGGAAGTTAAGAGGGAAGAAAGCGATAAAGGTTTTGTTTAACAGTATTTTAATAGATGAGGAAGCACTAGTATCTCAGAAGAAAGTTGTGGTGGTTGTAAAACCTAAAGAAGGGAAAGATCTGTCAGACCCAGTTTCATGTAGACACATTTCAGTTTTAAACCATGATTATAAATTATTTACGTTTATACTAGCTGAAAACATGACAAAGGTGTTGCCAAAATTGATAGATGTGAATCAGTGTGATTTTGTGGAGGGGAGGCAAACATTTGACGACATTTAATAGAACAGTGATGTTCCAAAGGGAAGCAGAATGTAAGAAAATACTGCTGCTGTTGGTGAGTTGTGATGCAGAGAACGCATTCAACAGAGTAAGCTGGGATTTTATGAGTTGGATAATGGAAGCATTTGCATTCCCTGATATTAAGGTTAATTAGGAGGAGATATAAAGTATTGGAGGCAAGAATTACAGTGGGTGGCTTCCTGTCTGATACGTTTTGTCTGAATAGAGGATCCAGGCAGGGGTGTCCACTTTCTCTTTGTTATTTGCATTGTATTTAAAGCTATTGATAAAGAAAATAAAGAACTCTGATATTGAAGGATATAATTGGTATGGTAATCTAAAAAAAAAAAAAAAAAAGACAATTTTCTGAAGAAATGTGTTTGTATCAGAAAAGGACATCTTGGTGTTGTGGAATATGTTCAGTCATTTTCGTATGGATATAACATTTAATAAAGATAAATCAAAGGCTATAGCCATAAATTAGGTGCCCACACATGACTTGATTCAGTAATGCCCATATTTATGGGGGCAAGATAAAATGAAGTGTTTAGGACTATAAAATTAAAAGGCTTCTGTTATGACATCTAAGGAAACGTTGGAAGAGACTAAAAAGATGATACAAAAACTGAGAAATTGGAAGTTCTTGCTTATGGATAGTAATATACAAGGCAGTGCACCTTTTTGTTATGTCTGTTTAGTTTTACATATTTTTATCAACTAGAGGAGAAGTTGTGGACAACAATTAATATTTATCTGTGAGGGGAAGTTGGCAAGGATTAAGTGTGATGAATATTGTAGAGCCACACAATTAAGGCTCGTATGCATAACACAAGCAGAAGGTTGTAATTCAAAGTGCAAAGTGATGATAGTAAAGCAGGGGGGATTCAAGAAATGAGTGGGATTTTGAATGCATATACTTAAGGTGAATAATAACAAGCATGGAGAATATAATATTCATTAAGCATGCATATACTTAAGGTGAATAATAGCGAGCATGGAGAATATAATATTCATTAAGCATGCATATACTTAAGGTGAATAATAACAAGCATGGAGAATGTAATATTCATTAGGCATGCATATACTTAAGGTGAATAATAACAAGCATGGAGAATGTAATATTCATTAAGCATGCATATACTTAAGGTGAATAATAGCGAGCATGGAGAATATAATATTCATTAAGCATGCATATACTTAAGGTGAATAATAACAAGCATGGAGAATATAATATTCATTAAGCATGCATATACTTAAGTTAAGCATGCATATACTTAAGGTGAATAATAACAAGCATGGAGAATATAATATTCATTAAGCATCAGAAAATATTCTAAGAACTAAGTGAACACAAGAATGGAAAGAAAATAGGCAAGAAGAGGCCATAATTTACCTGAGAAAATTGACAAAGGAACCAAGGTATTCGGAGTAAAAAAAAAAAAGAGTGGGAAAGATAATGGACTGGGATGAGGCCAAGAGGAAATTTGATCTGCTGGCTAGATAATGCCTTCCCCACCAGGGATTGATACTGGTGTATAGGCTGAAGAGCAGAGGCAGAAGTTAAAAAGGGATAATTAGTAGGGTATATAAAATACTGCACAATAACTATAAGAATCAGTAGGAAGAGGTTAGAAAAGATTCGATAAAGCAGTTTACAAGGGAACAGTTAGACATATGGCTCCCAAAATATGCAACAAAGTCCAGAGATTTAGAAGTTTTACTTGGAAGTGTTTGCATAGGTAATTTTATACCCTACACAGAGTTCAAATAATTTTTCCTCTGGTAGATGGCAGATATTGGAGGTGTGATGGGGAAGAAATTGGTAACTGGAAACATGTAATTTGGGAGTGTAATGATTTGGCAGATTTTAAAATTCCCTACAGTACTCTGTCAGACATATTAGGTGAGCAGAATGAATCTTTTGAGCTGGGACACATGATCTGAATTGCATACAGAGTAAGGCATTTTAAGTTTAATTCTGTTGGCTGCCAAGAAAAGCAAAAGCAAATTCTTAGTAAATAGAAATCAAAGTGTAAACCAACTCTAAAGTGTTGACTATCGTGACAGAGAAAAAAAAAGAACTACAAGTGGGATCTTTAGAAAAGGGAAGGAGTAAATTACTTGAAAGTAAATGGAAATTGTAGGAACAGTGTGTACAGAATAATTTTTAGGAGGAGAACAGCAGTTTAAGGGAAGGCAGGAATTAAGCAATTTAGGTAATGCCGGACTTTATAATAGTTACATATATACATCCCATGTGTTCTTTTTTATAACTGGCAACATGTTGCTATGGTTTGTTTTCTTTTAATGTATGTTTGCCTTTAAATGTTAATTTAATAAAGTTTAAAAAAAAAAAAAAACTAACCGGATATGTCCTTATTGTCTGACAAAATGTGTAGTCAGTTTTCCCCCAGCAGTTATTGCTAAAAGTTAATGTTATGGCAGTCTTGTTTTGTTTTTTCCCCCCACAGTTACAGGTTTACTGGTAGCATATAAGTATTCTCTTATTAGTTTTTGGTGTCTAAAAGAACATGCCTCACACCCATAGTACTGACCTAGAATAGCAGCGAAACACCTTTTAGGCTGGGGTCAGTAGCTTCCATGAGGATAGGCAATGACAGGGTTCTGCAGAAGGGCAGTGAGTCTAAGGGGCCACTGATGTTGCTGAGAGATTTGTTTTTGATGGTCTAGTTGCATCCCTTTGGCCCCCTTTGCCTGCAGGCTATTCGATCGTGGTAGCTAAACAGTGGATTCTTGCAAGTGATGTCTCCTACTGTGCAGGCGAACCCCTCAAGAGTCCCCTAGCCTGTAGATGGGTACCCTGAAGATTCCACCATATAATCTATTATTGGGTACTCCCTAATTCTGTTTTCACACATCCCTAGTCTCCTGAGAATAAATGAGCAAGCCATGCCATGTTGTTCCTCTCCTCCCTGGTGTTGATTCTAGCAGGTACCTGAGATACTGACGGAACTCCATTTATCTGGGTTGCAGTCAGGGTTTTATTCTTTTGTGCCAGTGGGGCAACTAGGGAACTACTGTTCTTTTCAGTTACCCAGCATATCTGAGTTAGAGCAATCCTGTGGTTCACACCAAGGATGAAGTCTCTCCTGACTTGTAGGAAGACCGTATAGTCTGTTTGTTATTTAATGTCTCTTCTCTTATACTGGTTTTATGGTACCTTTTACATACTATAACATCTCTCACTGTTTGCTCATTACTGTGTCAGGACCTGATGAATGTAGTTCTGTCAAGAATATTTCTATCAGCTAGTTAGGAACAGTAATCTTGTCAGCTTTGAACCTTGCACTAGTCTTATTTCTTCCGTGCAGGAAATAGAAGACTGGATTTCCTTTCTGACTGTTGTTTTTTTCTCTGGCCAGCCTTTGATTGCCCTGCTGGGGTGTAGTTCATTAATGAGAGCTACAGTAGGGCGGTGTTGATCCGTATAGGGGCGTACACAAGATGTGAAGTTGGAGAAGATAAGTAATACCTCCCAGTGAGAAGGACGAAGAAGCGGCAGCGTGTGGCATCAAGAGTACGTGTTCTTGTGCTAAAATCATAAGATGCTGTTGTATCATAGTTTATCATCCCCGACCTCAGATAGTCATAGGGCTAGAGAGACATTGGGAAGGGGATGAAGAAGTGAAATAAAAGGGGGAAGTATCTTTAAACACTTATGACAGGGACAACCCTACTAGGAGCGGACTGGGAGAGTCCAAGATATAATGTAGAGATAGAGATCTTGGTCCATGAAAGGCACAGCAAGATATTGCATGGTTTAGCAGCACAAAGATGCTGTGAAAATAGGTCCGGAATTGAATACTTTGCTTTGTACTGTATGTAGGTAAGGGTGTGAGGAAGAGACAAAAAGGGTAGGAAAAGAGAAGAATGTTCTAGAGGGAAATAAAAGCTAATAAACAATATAAAAAACAGGACATGCAAGTGCCTGGAGATGCACTCTGCTGTAATGAGTTAAAAAGGAGCTAGATAGTAGAATGTCATTAGACATCATCTGCCTATCATTCACTAAACATTTTGGCTTAATCGTATATAAGCTGCTGATATGAAAATGATTTAGATTGAGGCTGAGGAGCTAGATTTGTAGCATGGTTAAAGGGTAGGTCAGAAAAAACTGTTATGAGGAGTTGGCCATCAGAAGTAAGGGAAGGGATTAATGCTGCCATCAGCGAATACCCCCCCCCCCCCCAGAACCACAGGATATGATCCTGGGAATTAATGCAGAAGGGTACAAAATAGTGGACTTGGGCCACAACAGCAGCACTGATGTGGAACTGACACTGGCAGAGCAGTCAAAGCGCTTGATGTTGGTAGGACACCTAGATTAGGCTGCTATACGCGAGTGAGAAGGCTGTGGTAGCATCACATAGGATACTGCTGTACATCCACAGGGGGGTGGGAGACAAGAAAAGTAATGTTTCCTCTTTACCAGGTCCTGGTTAGGCTACACTTTTAAGTACTGTGTGCCACAAGGAATGGGGCATTGCGCTGCCGCAAGCAGTCCAGAAGATACCGATAACCCATAGAAATGTGTCTTTCTGTGTAATGGTAGCATATTACCTGTGATGAGAAGCGCTGGGGCTCTTCTTCGTTAAAGCGTGGAAGGAGGGAATGAGGTATGCATGCATGAGGTTATGAAAAGGGAACAAGATGGAGATGTATGTGCAGCACATGGTAGAGTCTAGTTACGGTTCGGATTTGTGGAACTCTGTTATGCAGAGGCTTGTGGACTTCTGGAATAGGCTGTTGGAATAGTTGCTGGAGAGAGAATCCACTGAATCCGTGGATAAGTGGATAAAGGAGTAGAAGAAAGGGAGGGAAGGAGAGAGGAGAAAATGTAATAGGCAAGTACTAGGCTAGCTGCCTGTGCAGGCCATTTGAAGTCTAGCCAGGTTCCCTTTCACATGTGAGAATTGAACCCTGTACCATGTGACTGAATATTCATTTAAAGAGCAGACTAGTTGGGCTGATTTGTTTCCTTGTGCAATCAGTTGAAATAAAACTGCCTGAAATTCTAATCATTATTCTGTCTTTCTCCGTTGAGATACTTTATTCTCTTTTCTGTCCTCCTCCAGTAGCATTAGACTCTCTTGGGTGTGGTATAAAATTGTGGTTCATCTCCGCAAGCAGTTTGGCAAATTTCTGTAAGTTCTTTGTGAAGTAGGCATAGTTCAACTATCCTGAAACTTCTAAGTATGCTGAAGTTCCTGCCTCCTTCAGGGAAGTCTACAGATATCAGAATGCTGACAGAGTGGAATTATTAAAATGGTATGAGTCACTTGCACCTAAAATGGCTTCTCAGACCTCCACATACATCCTAGCTGGAATTGTGTCTTGGGATCTAATTTAATTTTCTTTACTTAGGACCTCCGATATGATTTAAAAAAATGCCACTAGATTCTTGACATTACTGCAGGCTTTTTGACTGTTTCCTTTAGACAATGTTATTTCCTGTTAGCAAAGTTTTGTTTATAAGGTAGAAACAGTACAGCAGATCATAAGTCATCTTTTCTGCTAGCTGAAACTCAACACAGATAAAGCGCTTGGAAAATACCTTTTAACTTCTTTAAATCATAACATAGCTGTTCAGATAACAGGTGTCTGCTACATTCTTGCCCATTTATAGTCATAACATTAGGAGCCCAGATAGTCCATCTTATTAAGTAATGCTTAGCTGAGATAAAATATTTCAAACCTGAGGGATGCTTTCAGGGTTTAAACTTTCTCTGCCCTTTTCAGTGAAGCTGGATGTTATTGTTGTGACAAGGTCTAATATTAAAATAATTTCATAAATTCAGGATGGATACTGTACAAAATAAAATCAAATACCAGGAAATTTTAGATTATTCAATGTACAGCGTTTGAGGCCAGCTTGCCTCAAATCTGACTGGTCCTTTCTTAGTTATTCCTTTCTGCATCCCATTTGAGAGCCACTGCCCACTGAGGATGTGACTGTGGATCAGTTTTGCAGTTAGATGGCTTTTTGGTGGTGTGGACAATCCACTGCTTGTAAATGGTCTGAAGCAAGTCGGCAGGCCCTTGGCAGACTTTTATTTGGAAGTCAGCACCACAGAGTTTCTTAGGTTCATAGGAGGTTACTAGTCTATTGGCCCTAGGGCCTTTATAAGCCTAGCCATGTTATACCCTTGTTCCCAAGTTGTATGGTCTATATTGGCAGCGTGAGTCTATGTTACGCACTGACTGCCCTTATCCAAGGGGGACATAGGTGAAGCCCTCGGGGTAAATTTATGATATGCCATTCAGTTGTCTAAGTTATGCTTTAACATCATTGAGGAGCTCTATTTTATGTGAATAGGGAGTTTGTTCCAGAGGACTGGCAATCTCTGGGAGACACATATGTCTCTCCAGTATATCCTGTTAATGTTGCAGGCCAGGTTAAGATCCCTAGAGTGAGTGACTCGTCCCATTTGACTTGCAGATTTGCAGAATTTCCATTAGGACAGGGTCTGGAGACTGCTCTGTAGGCCAGGCACAAGTCACCTCTCAGCAGCCTATAAGATACAGAGTACAGTGACAGGACATTCGGTGTGTCCATGTAGGTCATGTGTTGAAGGCCCTTAATTTTCTTTGTGAAAAACCTCTGAGGTCTCTCCAGCTGTTGTAGGTGTCTGGTGAGGTACATACAGAAGGGGGCGTTGTACTCTTAGTGGTCTGATGAGGGAGGAGTACAGTTATAACATCCTTCGTTCTGGATGCGATGCCCTTACTTATGAGGTGTGCAACATAGAAGGCCTTCCTTACCACTGTGGCTACATGGTGATCGAAGTTAAGGTTGCTATCAGCCTGTGTGCCCAAATCTCTCACCACAGGGTTTGAGCTAAGGGGTGTACTGTTAATATTGTAATTAGCAGGGACTTCCCCTTTGCCAGAAGGGATGATAATGCATTTTTTGCATTTAATTTGTCTATGGCTTTAGCACCAATCATTTGTATGGTATAGCACCTTTTTGTAGTATGTCAGCATCGTTGGGGGACTCAGTGATTTGCATCCAGTTTGCAGTCATCGGCGAACTTGGTAAGCCACAGGCGATCTATTTTCACCTGGACATCTGAGAAGTAGACTCCAAACAGTAGAGGCCCAGCACAGATCCTTGTGGCACACCACTGGTAACTGGTTTGCTGGTAGATTTGGAGTCCCCAACTTTGACTATATGCGTTCTGTCAGTGAGCCAGTTGGCTATCCATCTAGTGACATATGGGTTAATTCCCAGCTGGGTGAATTTCTCAATGATGCCTGTGTTGGGGGATTGTGTCAAAAGCCTTGGCTAAGTCAAGATAGGCTGTATGTACTGTTCTACTTTCATCCAGGGTTTTGGTGACATTCTCGAAGAAGTCCACCAGGTTTAGTAAGCATGATCTACCCATAACGCAGCCAAATTGGGTCAGGTCAAGAGTTTGAAGGTCACCTATGTCTTTGTTGATAAGGTCCATGATGATTCTCTCTGTGGCCTTACAGATAAAGCTGGTTAGGCTTATGAGCTTGTAGTTCCCAGGGTTGGTTGATGGACCCCCCCCCCCCACTTTGTGCAAGGGAATTACTGTTACTATTTTCCAGTCTGTCAGTATCTCAATGTGCATGGCTTTATCTTGCAATATCCTGCTGCTGTGATTTGATAGTGGTGAGGCAGCCAATATGATCAGAGGATCATACTTGGTAGTATCACTTTGTGATATCTAGGTGAGTCATTCAGATACTATTTTGGCAACATTGTGCTGTAATATGTGATTTGTACTGGTGTGACTTCATGTGTCCACCTTGTCTGTTTCTAGTCAGTGTATGCTCTAACCTTTGCAACTTCACTTGTGCAGTCTTAAAACTTTTACATTAAATGTATACCTAAAACTAGAAAAATGCTTCGCCTGCATCCAGATGTTTAACATCACTGCTGATTCAAAAATTGCACCTCACAAGATGGTTCCCATCATGGACATCACTCCTCAGTTGTCCACTGTGAAATCTGAGCTTGATGTGGTATCTTTTTGAAGTGCCATAGACTCTCCTGATTTTTGTCCTTTCACAGGTGTATGATACATCATCTGATAATCCTTCAACTTTACTAATAAACAGTGTTTCTTTGACTGTGACTCAGATTCCCCGAATAAAGGTGTCTGCCCAGAGGCATCCTGTTTCTTGGTCTGATTATGCAAGGATTACTAAGAATATTTCATGTTGCTGATAGTATGATCTGCAGTCTCTGTAGTTGGTATTAGATGCTGTACTTTACTGAGGTAACTAAGATGAGAGAAACAGTTTATTTGTCCTTCTTCCCATCTTAAATATCTGGGAAGGAAGAGGAGGACTAGTCTTTTAACCTGTGCCAACCAGATTTTCTTGGTTTTTGGCATACATTCAGAGGAGTAACATTACCTGTTTCTGCCTCCTTCTGCAGAACACATCTCTGTTCTATTTTATTTTTATATGTTAACCAGGATAGAACTCTGATCCAGTAAGACTCCTATCTGGTTCAGCCCAGGCTGCTATGACTCTTAACCAGACTGGTACAGCTACATTTCAGAGTATGACAGGTTTTGGCAGCTGGGAATTTAACTAAGAAAAGTGCATGTATAATTTTAAAAGAAAAAATTGAGCAATACTGCTGATTGTTACACACCCATAATCGTGTGGCAGGGATGTTCTGGTTGCCTTGTTCACACTCACTAATAGTAGCACATTTCCTGGAAAGCATGCATACTTACACACTTGGTTCATTTCTGATAGTGTTAGATGTAGGTTGTTGAATGTATATGAAATCAGTTCTTCTCTGTTTCATCCTCTTGTCCAGAAGATTCTGCAGAGGCTTGGTTGTAAATGGTAAACAGTGTAGCAGGTAAAGCAGTAACTTCATCAATTAATTCCTAAGAACATTAGGAACTTTTTCGTAAAATGAAATGCTTATTTCACAAGGAAAAAAGCAACAAATGTACCAGCAGAAAAGACAACATACGAGGGAAACGCAAGCAAAGAAAGTGAAAGAGCAAAAGCAATCTTTCCATCTGCAAAATATTTTGGCCTCAAACATTAATAGCAACGAACATGATTTTTTCCAGTTTGCTCCCCTCTGCTAAATTCTGGGAGGTTGTTTTTTCCATTTTACATGTAAATGGTTCACGGCCACAGATATATTGTGTTGGAGATATTACAGCAGGTTATTCAGCTGATTTCTGGGCAGAGCATGTCCAGCTTTAGTTCATGTACTCTGCAAGAGATCAGTTACAGCTGGCCTTCCTGCTAATATATCCATTGGCTGACCAGCAAGCAGTCCAGCAAGTGCATCCATCACAGTAGTGGCAATTATGTTCTAGGTTTTTACTGATCTCAGAAACCTTGAATTGGTAATGGACAAGAGAAATCAAAGATTTTTCAGTACAAATTTTATTCCATTTGGTTATTTAAACTGTAATATACTTTTATAGTAGAATTGAATGGTTTTCGTCCTGCATTGTTCTACTGCTGTGATTCCAGAGTGGTAACTAGTATGATCACTTTCAGCAGCTGGATACCTGCCAGTACATTTCTTTACCCATGTTTTTCAGGAAGTATTTAAAATTCCTTTGTGGAAGACTTCTGTATTCGTTTCACCTGTTTGCAATTTAGCTTTACCTCTGCTTCTTGGACTGTTTGCCAAATGTCTGTCACTAAGGCTGGTGCATCTCAAGTTAGTTGGAATTTATGTTTGCCTGTATCTGAATATCTTACTGTTCCAAGTTGTCTCTATAGCATCTGAAGTTGATTGTACAACACTGTATTCATTTTTTTTTTCTTCAAGATATAGTGATCCCTGTCAATGAGGACATGTTAGATCTCATCTCTCCTCAGATCAAGAGGCATTACTTGCCTGATTCTCTGTCTGGTGAGGGCACATTTCAGCTAAACAAGGATAGTCCTCTGTTTTACAAGGATATTCGTCAAGACTGTGAGCTGTTTATCATCTTCGTTTTAGTTATCTTTGTTTTAGTTGTTCCTGTTTCAGGACTTTGTCAGAAATCAGAGCTTTCAGTCTTTGGAAAATATTCGTAATGAGATCCCTCCCACATAAAAGGAACTTCTCTGTAGGATTGTATGAATTTCTGAGATTCTGGACCGTCCTCTTCCTTTCCTCCTTTCTGAAAAACAGAATCAAAAGCTGACCCTAAATGGTAACCTTTTGAAATGGAGAAACACGGAGACTGACTGAAAGATCTAACTTCTATATACCAAGTCAGAGATGCCATTTCTCAGACTATATTCTCTTCTTTTTTCTCCAGGGGTATGGGAATCTTGGAGTTGGTATATTTAAGTTTATTGGGTGTGGGAGCTTGGCCCCTCCCTGCAAAAAGAAGTTTAAGGGAGAAGAGCAGTTTTTGACATTTAGTCTTGTCCTGTGTTTTTGTTCTTGTCTTTTCGGCTTGTTGGCATTCAGCATTTCAAGTGGCGACATTTTACCAGGGAGCCGCAACAAACTCCTTTTGATTAAGAATTCTGGTGCTATGGTCTCATTCCCAAAAGAAACATCTTGAAGTATATCAACATAACAAACTTTAAGGAACTGCTTGTTTTCTACTGAACACTTTCAGCTTTTCTGATTTAAAATTGTGAATTGGGCAGTCAGTTTTTCCTATTTTGCATAGTTGGAGTGCTGCTCTGGGAAAGGTACATCATGTACACCTATCAGTAAGTCAAAACAGACCCTGTATGCAGAAAATGATCAAATTTCTGTGATTGGAAAGTAAATGGGCAGACCTTCCACATGGTCAGCAGAATGTAGGTATTTTTTCTTGGTATCTCAACTGAAAGTATAGTTGTGTAAAATCTTACTATAATGGTAGCTGTCCTTGCCTTCACTGCTGCAGTACTCCTTACAAATGGGATTCCCTGCCATGAAACCCACCGTCCAGCCGGTTTACCAAAGTCTACCATTGCTTTAAAGTATTCTGAACATCACCTCCACACTCCTTGCATAGGGTAGGGCATAAAGGTGACGTTCAGGTATACCATCCTCCGAACCGATTGTCCCAGTAGGAACAGCAGTCCAAGGAAAACTGTGGAGAACCTGCACATCCAGGAAGGAAAAAAGACCAGGGGGATGGTGGGAGGGAGTGAATACTGCAGCGGTGAAAGCAAGGACATCTACTATTATAGTAAGATTTTACACAACTGTACTATGTCCTTACATTTACTGCTGCAGTATTTCTTACAAATGGGAGAGTGCCAAAGCTCAAGAAAAAACTGGGAGAGGTCTAGAATAGGTCTCCAAGTTCCTTCTTTTCTGGGCACTTGGAAGAGTTTTGAATAAAACCCTTACCCCCTTTGGGACACAAGCACCTCTTGGATAGTACCCTGCGACAAGAGGTATCGAAGAACCTCGGGGGGGGGGGGGGTCCATAGGAGGCTGAGGAATGCCCATAAAAGGAGGACAGGAAATCCAGCCCATGAAGTACTCCCTTGCCAAATGATTGACAGAACCCAAGAATCCTGGGTGATTCAGAGCCAAACAGGAAGAGATAGAGGAATGTGGCTGGGAATGGGTGGATAGTCAGACTGCACCTGGTTTGTCAAGAAAGGAAGGTTTAAGCATCCCTGCAGTCTGAGTGGTTTTAGCAGGAGGAGTCTGTTTACTACCCTTTTTACCTTTAGAAGGAGGGTGAGACTGCGTATGAACAAAGGCTGGCTTAGAAGGGTAGTTTCACTGAAATTTAGGCACAGGAGAAACAAAGACATGCTGAAGCCCCTGTAAAGCCTTCCCCTTGTCTTGAAGAGACTTAAATAAACAAGCAGCCGCTTCACCAAACAAAAAGCGTTATCCAGAGGAGCATCCATCAACTTAGCCTTAATATAATCAGGCAAAGGTTGAAGCCGAAGCCATGAATATCTCCTCGGAACTGAACCAGAAGCAGCAGTCCTAGGAGAGGCATGTGCTGCATCATAACTACATTTGATAGAATGACTAACTACCTGAGAAAAAGTTCCAAGCAAGGAAAGAGCAGAAGATTTACTTTGGAAAATTAGAAGGAATCTGACAAGCCTGGGAAAGAAGAGCCAAGACATACCTAGAGATATGGGTCTGATAATTAACAGCCCTAAAAGTTAAGGTAGCCAAAGTGTAAACCTTCTTACCCAGCCTATCCATGGTTCTACTGTCCTTGTCGGAAGGCAGTAACTTGGACATAGGAAGCAATTGAGATGGCTTATCAGAGACTATAGACACCACAGACGGGTCAGTAGCAGGCTATTTAAACAAAAAGGTTTTATAGGATGTTTGAGGATTGTTCCTCTCAGACTTGCTGGGACAGGCGGTAGATAATCTGTCACTTTAGAGGCATCCAATAAAGCAGGCAAGACAGGAGGAATGGCCCCAGGTTTAGGAGATTCCATCTGCAATAACTCATAGTACCTTTTATGGATATCTGAAACGTAGGCACAATCCCACTTAAAAAAATGTCATCATCCTAGAGATCGTGTTCCCAAAGGAAATTTCCTCAGAAGGATTATGTTGAGTATGAGAATCCTCCCCCTCAGACCCATAGTCTAAAGGAGAAGGAATCTGGGTAGAATAAGCAAGGGAGTCATCATCAGAATCTAACTCAGAAGAATGCAATTCTCTGGGCCTTTTATGGGAAGAAGAGGACCAATGAGGAGCAGGAAATTAAACCCCTTGACGAGGTCTCAATGACAGTAAAGCATTAAATAACCCTTGAGTAAAGGCCTGCCACTCACTTTGTGGATACCTAGGAGCAGAAGAAACATGATTAGTTTTTTGTTTCTTTTTTAAGGGGACATCGTCCTAGAAAACTGAGAAGGCTCAGACTCACGGCAGCATTCCACAACTGCAGTAGGAACCTCTTCCCTAAAGAGAAACTGCAGAACCCCTGTAGACTTCTCGGAAACAGTCAACCGTGGTTCCCTCTGAATGCCCGAAATGTACACCTGCAAAACCTCGTCAGACATGCTGCCTGCCAGATCCTCACTGGCCTCCAACTCAGACATGGTAGAAAAATCTGACAAAACCGGGTGAGCCTCTGCGTGCATAATTTCCTCAGGAGAAACTCCCGGCAGAGGCTGGACAGCAGAAGATTTCCAGTTTTACCTTCTGCATCTTCTTCTTCCCTGACGGCTGACCCTCAGGGCAGGAAGTTCCATCCATAGTATCTGCAGCAAGAAGCTTAAGATGCTGATTCTCAAGATACAAGGAAAGGGAAAAAAGCCTACTACAAAGTTTTAGGAACAAATGCCTGACAAATTGAACAAGACATACGGTCGTGAGCAACACTTAGACAAAAAGACACATTGTGGAGGTCTTTATGGGGAATCAGTCTCCCACACTGGCATTTATCCTTCTGGATGACATTAACCCCAGACTGCACAAAACAAATAGAAACGTAACCAAAAACCCAGCTGGGTACTTATCTGCAACTGTGAGGATTCCAACAAACAGGAGTAAGCACAGGAATGCCAACAAACAAAAACGGTAAAAAAATGGATGGAGGTAACAGATCGGCAGTTAAAACAGCATTCGGACTGGTGGCAAAGAAGTTCTGAGGATGGTAAGCCTGAACATTATCTTTATGTCCTACCCTACGCAAGGAGTGTGCAGGTGACATTCATTGCATCTTAAAGCAATGGTAGACTTTGGTAAACTGGCCGGATGGTGAACTTCACGACAGGGAATCCCATTTGTAAGGAATACAGCAGCTGTGAATGTAAGGACATCAGTCCTTTTCCCTTATTTTGAAGACCCCTCCGTGTGCGCACACAGCAAAACTTTGGTGATCACTGTTTTCTGAGTAAGGCAATTTGATCTTTGATACTCTTCCCCCCTACAATTCCTGACATTCCAGGAGTGTTACTGAAATTAAGAAGAGATACAAGGGATGATTTACATTGTGGCTGTGTGACTGAAACAACTGTGGTTCATACTTTTGATATTTGTTGGTCTCCCAAACTCTGTCTTTGCATTCCAGTATCCATTCCTCAACTCTTGTAGCTTGGGGTGGTGGCTGATTACTGGTAGTTATTTATTAATTGCAGGTTTTAAAAATGCACTCTTGGAGAGGTTGAATACACCTTTTAGTAGATCTTGTCTAAATGAGAAAGATTTTAATTTTTTGTATAAGGAAAGTGGGGTGATCAGCCAACCTCCCATCATTTTTCTCTCTGAAATACTGCCTTTAATACTGGTTTGTTCAGTTGTTAGAACCATATATGTCTTCAGTTTCTGCCTGCATGTGCTTATGGCATTAGTTTCACACACAACAGTAAAACATTTGGAGAGGGTGCCTTCACTTAAGATTTCCACAACATGCTGTTCGTCCATTCTGGGACCTCAATTTTATGACTAAATATTGTCATTGCCTTCTTTTTGAGCATGTTTCTTCAGATGTTTTTAATATTTTTATCTTGGAAAGCTATTTTGTTGCAGTCATCTGTAACAGAAGTATTTACATGTCAAGCCTTGGAGTGCATAAACAGCCGCCTACCATCTTCCACAAGCATAGTGTTGCTTGGGGGATGAAGTGGTCAGTTCTGTTATGATAGTTGTGCACTTTTCATTATAGCTGAAGCGTAAAAGCAAATTATTTTATACTTTAGACAGCTTAGATATTTCTAATCAGTGGTAGGCATTTCTGAAACATTCTTATCAGCATTTTGTAGTTTTGTAAGAAAGGAAATGTTGTCATTAGTATTTAAGTATACCCTTTCTCCGTTGTTAGTAGTTAGACTACCGTCCATTACAGTAAGTACAACACCACTATGATTGGAATTAGCAACATTTATTCTGCTTGATGTGCAGACTTGTGTAGGGTTGTTTGCTCCTTATCCAGACATTGCAAAGGTAGACTAGGTTTTGTTTCAGCTGTGCTTGTGCAGACTTGTGTAGGGTTGTAGACTAAGTTTTGTTTCAGCTGTGCTGCGGGGCATGCTGTAGACCAATCACCTATTTCTGAGAGCTGGAGTAACACTATTGCTTACTCTCTCTTATAGATTTTTAATTTCTGCAGCAGTGATCTTTATGATTTACCTAGTATAGCTGTGAAGTATACTCCTGTAAAGATTTTATGTATAGTTGCACAAGTATAATGGCCTTAAGGTTCTACATTCAAAATATAGTTGAGTGAGGGTAATCCTTTTAAGGCTCTACGTTCACAGTATAGTTGCGTGAGGGGACTCCCCTTAAGGTTCTACATTCACAGTATAGTTGCGTGAGGGGACTCCCCTTAAGGTTCTATGTTCACGGAATAATTGCATGAGGATACTCCCCTTAAGGTTCTACATTCACGGAATAGTTGCTTGAGTGTACTTGCTACAAGGTTCTACGTTCACTGTATAGTTGTGCGAGGATACTCCCTTAAGCTTTTACATTGAAGGTATAGTTGCGTGAGGGTACCCCCCTTAAGGTTCTATGTTCACAGTAAAGTTGCTTGAGTATACTTAACCTTAAGGGTCTATGTTCAGTGACACCAGTGATATGAGACAGGTTCCCACCTTCCTTCCTTTCTGTTTTTGTAGGTATTTATTGTGTGACTTCTTATTTGTAAGACTTGAACCTTGACCTATGGACTTCTGCTGTAAACAGACTCTGCCCAGTCGGGACTGCCTGGTCAGCATACACAAATAAGTAAATAAACGTGTCCTAACAATTGCGACTTGAAGGCTGTACAGACACAAACACACAGCTTAAAATGTGGTGAGGAACTGACATGTATGATGGTTGATCCCATACCTGCTTGTAATTATTTCAACAGTAATTCAGTTTTCTGACATCTGCTTTTATGGTGAGTATACTCTGACAGCTTTACTTCATTGTCCAAAAGCCACCTGAAGACTGAGGTGAGCTGTCCAGTTCACTTCTCGTATTTCCAGGGCAATGTATTTGTTTGGAAGCTTAATAAATCCTGATACTGCAGTCTTAGTTGTCTGGAAAGGTGGACTGTGTGTGTACCTCTCAAGGAGTGTTCCGTATGGGTTGAGTCCCCATAGCTGGACATTGTCTGTGTGACAGTGCTGAGGAAGAAATCATACTCCTTAAGTCTGATTCTTCTCCTTTCTCTAGGTAGTGTTGTGCAGAGGATAGATTTTGTAAGTAGTATTTCAGATCAGTGTTCTTCAGTGCTCCATCAGCTGTGAAACCAGCATATCTTTGTTTAAGGGAGGCTGCTAAACTGCATTCCTAGCTGCACTGGCTGCTTTTCTTTATGCTTTGGAGATTGTGGCTCTCAGCTGAGTGTTCTAGTAATCCTTTAGTTTGAGTTTGAGACCTCTCAGTCTGTTATTACTCAGAACTGAGAGTGGCTGAACTTCTAATCCACATACTTTCCTTCCAAAGAGATTTGTTTTTTGTCCCCTTGAATCTCATCCTACTGGCCTGGCCCCCAGTGCCCCATGTCCACACCAAGCTCTACCAGCCATCCCCAGATTTACTCCAGTATTGCTGGGGCTGGTCATGTGTCCTGAGGGCATTCTGGGGGGTCTGATATTTGTGCTTCCATCTGGATTTCTTTATATGGTCTAGTTGCTCCTTTCTCCCCCCCCCCACTTGTTGACTGTGTCCGTGGGCAATTGCTGTTTTTGGACCACACCTCCCATAAGGAGCATCAAGTGCCCTTCCGCCCAGAATGGGTGTGCCCTTCCTTCCCTACCACTAATCTAACCTTGGTCATCTGGGAGGTAATTAAGGCTTTGTCCCTCCACACCACTGGAGCGGCTTTTTAAAAGAGACATGGATATAGCAGAGCATACTGTGGATGGCGTTTAGTGGTGGCTGTCTGAAGGGTTTCTGTTAGGGCTCCGCCCTCTTTCTGTATGGTGTTAAGCAGCCCCATGAAACACACGACCTACAGTGCAGTGGTGCCGTGATTCTTAGGGCTCGAGCATCTACCTCTTGATTCTTAGGGCTCGAGCATCTACCTCTGTAATGGAAAGCCCCATGAAACGTACGACCTACAGTGCAGGGGCACTGTGATTCTTAGGGCTCGAGCATCTACCTCTAATGGAAAGCAGCCCCATGAAACATGCTCTATAGCACAGTGAATCTGCAGGATTGTGCCAGGACTCAAACACGCAACTCTGTAATGGTAAGCAGCCTTGTGAAATGCATGGTGGATGCTAGAGCAACAGGATATGGCAAAGAGAGCAGTTCTTTCTGCTGGCCATTCCGGAGTTACTTCCATGGGGCAATATCTCCATCCACTTGCACACTGTTGCCATAGTCTGCAGTGTGCTCAAAAATGAGGTATTTGTTCATATCCCCTGTCCAGGGCGGTCATGAGTCTGGAAGGGAGCTATTCAGAATGGCTACTCCCTGTTTGCCCATATTCCATTGGAGGCCAGTTGCCTTGCATACAAACTGAGCCTCAGTCACTTGCTGCTGAACAGATGGTCCAGACTGAAAAGATGAATATCTTTTATTATACCATGACCACCCCAAAACGTGCACGCTGATTGGAAAAAGGTCCGGTTGCCCGGACTTTTTTCCATTAGTATAACTCGGTTTTTTAAAACACTGTCTCGCTATGTTAAAAGGGTTTAACATAGCGAGACAGCTTTAAAATAAGCAACGGAGATCTCCGTTGCTTATTTTAAAGCTGTCTTGCTATGTTAAACCCATTTAACATAGCGAGACAGTGTTAACGAGAGCAAGATCTCCGTTGCTTTTAGTCTCGCTATGTTAAATGAGTTTAACATAGCGAGACAGTTTTAAAATAAGCAACGGAGATGTCCGTTGCTTATTTTAAAACTGTCTCACTATGTTAAACTCATTTAACATAGCGAGACACTAAAAAGCAACGGAGATCTTGCTTTCTCCGTTTTGCCCACAGCTCTGATGTACTGTGCAGGCGCCAAGTACATCAGAACTGCCGCGGATGCCAGACATCTGCGGAAGGGCAGTAAACAGGCATTATACTATGCCATTATTTAAGAAAAGTAACAGTTTCTTTTCTTAAATAATGTCATAGTATAATAGCAATAACCACTTCTGGGTGTGGGTAATGCCATTTACCCACGGTTGGCTTTGTTTGGTCCCTCGGGCTTCGCCCTCGGGACCAAACCACGCCAACCGTGGGTAAATTTAGCATTACCCACACCCAGGCGTGGGTTATTGCTATATTACGATTCTGGTACCTCGGCCTTCGCCTTCAAGTGGAATAAGTAACAATCTTACAAGCAAGTCTATATACACCACCCAGAATTTCATTAATTAGCATCAATTAATCAATCAACATTATTTCAAAGATTTAAAGTCACAGTAAACATCATTTTTGCAAAATATTTAAATTCCTAAATTTTATATCAAATACTTGTATACAATTAATATGTTGATCATAAATAAATTTTCTTTTAACATCCACTATATCTGTTTATACTTCTAAATTCATTTCATTTGGATACAAAGTATTAAAATTAATAATATATTTAGATTCCATATTTATTAACCTCCTTTGAAAACAAATGAAATTCTGGGTGGTGTATATAGACCTGCTTGTAAGATTGTTAGTTATTCCACTTGAAGGCGAAGGCCGAGGTACCAGAATCGTAATAAAGATATTCATCTTTTCAGTCTGGGCTGCTATTTCCGTATTTGTGAAGTTTTTGTCGTATTTTGCTTTTGAGGAGCTGTTCTCGGCTACCTAGTGTGTTTTGGTGAACAGATGGTCCCTAAGTTAGTCTTTGACCAGGGAATGTCCCAGATTTGGAGAAGCACAGTCTGCAGCCTGTTTGCATCACCAGCTGGTGTTAAATCCATTAGTAATTTTCTTGCTTCTTCAGTGTAGATAGAACTGGCCATGGAAACAAGTCAAGCTGTTCAGACTTGTGTTAGACTTGAAAATAAATGAGCTGGCTGTGTCTACCTATATACCAACCCCAAGATAAATGTATAATGAAAAACACCCTTCCTTCTATATCTCCAAGAATTCCCCCTGTTTCAAGATACAGTAATATTGGAATTTGTGTATTTTTAAGTAGCTGTGTTTAGTGGTCATAGCTCTACCATGTCAGGCTGCAGAGGGGATGAAGCCTCCTGTAAAAATACTTTTTAGTTGGTTAGGCATATTTGATTTTTATTTGTTGCAGATAATTTTGCAGCTCGCTATTTCTGCACATTTTAGTGTTTTAAACTGTGCTTGAACTTGAGCCCTGCAGTTACTGGCTGGAGGGTGGGGGTGGGGGGTGTGTGTGTGTGTGTGTGTGTGTGTGTGTGTGTGTGTGTCTTCTGTTATGCTGCCCCTCCATTATCTTTGATGATGACATTCATTCAGAAGGTGATCTCTGAAATGCCAAAGGTATTCTGATTGCTTGTTTCTATTTTAGTCTCCCTTCAGTGGTATTCAATTTAAAAGATGTAAAACAAAAAGCAATGGGAAAGTGTCCTTTAGGTTAAAGGACACCGTGTAAATATCTTTCCTTAGTTCAAGTTGTACAGTACGTTTCCATGATTTTTGAGTTGGATTTTGGTTACTCAGAAGTTAAACATTTTTGGTGGCAGTTTCTAACTTTCACTTTAAACATTATTCTGTGCCCATGGGGTTTCTGCAACATCTGTAATAAAAAGTGCATTCATCCTAAAACCTGCAGTCAGGAAACCAGTGTCTCCATGGGGTCTTCCTTCCTTCCATAGAATCATCAGCGCTGTTAGATCTGAAGTTCTCATCCTGAAAGATCTTGGTTCTTGTGGTTGTTATCTCTGAAGTTCTCTTGGTGGAAGTAACAGGCTCTGTCTGTCTGTTAGGGCTCATTGTCTTACTCCATAAAGTTTCTTTGAGGATGGATCCTTCCTTCATGCCCAGGATTGTTGCTGAATCCAGTCTGGCAGTCTGTACTTTTGCCAGTCTGCCAAGGATCAAGGAGAATGTTGCCTCCCCCGTGTGGATCTGCAGAGGAAGCTTGGGTATTAGAGAGCCACAACAGTCTGTCTAAAATGATTACTCTTGCTAAGACCCAGAGAGGAATGAAATTTACAAACACTAGCTTTTTCTCTATGGCTTTACAGTTGCATTACCTTTTGTTACAACATTTATTGAACATTGTTAAAATCTATAACTAAAGTACATCCTACAAGAGCTATTTCTACCTTTTTAAGAAAACGCCTGTTTGAGATAACATTTGTTGTGAAGCAACTTGGTCACCCTAGAACACATTTGAAAAGACTGTAAATTCCAGATTTTCCTTGGGTTTGCAGTTATCAAGGGTATTTTCCCAGAAGGCAGCCTTTCCAAAGGACAAACTGAAGACTGTCTTGCAGAGACAACTTTTCAAAAATCGGATCTGAGAATGATTGGCATTTTATCGTGAAGCAAGATCTTTTGTGAATAGATCCTTCAGCAAGATCCAACCCTCATTCCATCAGCATGCCTTATGTTCTGTGATTTTCATCTCGGAGAGAGTCTTTTACTCTCTCCACCACTGGAGTGTCTTAAAGGAACAAGTGCATCTTGGACAGGGTTGGATTGTGCAGCCAGGTAAGTTTCACCCACTGAGCAGAACTGCTGAGTCATCCGATCTAGCAAATTCATGAACACAGACCCTCTTAAATGCCTACCTTTATGGTAAATACCAATACGTTTCATTTTTCTATGCACTGTCTTGGAGATGACAAATTGGTTGTTTCTATAAGTTACATTATGAAATGTCATATCTGCTCTATTTCATACACAAACAAAAACTTTTAGAATCTTGAAAAAGAAATTGACACAAGTAAATTTTAAATGATACTTGAGATAGTGAGTTGACCGTCATAATTTTAACTGGTATTTTTGGCCAAACCTATTAGTTGACAACTTGATACCAGTGTTAAGATTTAGTATTTATCTAGAAAAAAATGTTTTTGTAATTCTGGGCATTTTTAGTACGACACAACAATTACAAGACTGCATTTCTTCAAAATGTTATAATGAACTGTTGCCCCATAGTAACTGAAATAATCTTACAACTACAGAAGAAATTTTACATGCTGTGAAAAGTCACCTTTGCAACACCACAGACACCGTTTGACAAACTCTGCTCATGATGCACCTTCAGTGCTGCTGTGCAATTCTAAAATGTTTATTTCATTTGGCAAGTATAAGTTTCTGATATTAGCTTTTAGCATTACAAGTCTTGCAGCTTCCAACTTTATTGCACCAGTGTATTTGACATTTGATAAATATACATTTGTGTAGCAGTATCTGCGGAGCTTCTATATCTGTGGTGTAGAAAAGGTCACAAGAAAAGAAGACTGTCTAATGGAAGCAGAAATGTGCACAAGAGGTGCACGTGCACGGTACTCGTATGGGAAGGGTCTTCGATTTATATTTCAGAAGCGTACACAAAATATTCATTAACTTAAACTATGTAACTACTGATTTTTTTCTTTTTCATCTGTCAGATCGTGGCTGTCGCAGCATCAGAGCTTTCTCAAGCTGAAGAGTTTGCCAAGAAACATGATATACCAAAGGCATATGATTCTTTCACAGACATGGCGAAGGATCCTAACATTGGTGAGGACTTTGTGGAAGAAAAATTTTTAGGGCATTTGTGTTTTGTTGCACCTGTGCCAGACAGCTTAAAACAGTGTGGAGTACGTTTCCTGCTTCTCCAAGTGTATACATGTTTGTTTACAAGTATATTTTTGCAGTTCATTTTTAATAGGTAATCCAGGTTGTTTGCCTAGTACTTCAGGAAATGTAAGAATCTGAGAGGAGTTAAAAGGGTATGCAATTTTTATTTGCATTTGTTTATTTTTATTACTTTATTTGCATTTCCTAACTGGGGAAAGTCTGAGCTTAGCTTATTTTCAACAGAGGACTGGAAGTAAAGCTCCATATGCTCATATTATGACCTTGGCTGACTGCTACAGTGATACTACACTGAAACTGTTTGTTTTACACTTAGTGCAGTTCAAACTACTCATTTAGCTTATCTGTAGCTATTACACTTATTACGCCTGGATCCATTTGGTTTAACTGTTGCCCATTGCTTTTACTAGTTAGAGACCACATTGGCATACTGGAGAAAGTTGATTTAAGTTTGCCAATTATTAGTGATCATTAATCACTTATGACATAGGCAATCATATGTTTATATAAATGAAAACAAACAATGTTGGCATTTTTTAGTTGCAGATGTACATCAGTTATAATCTTTCCTGTCACTGGCAGTTGGAATGTAGCTCATTCAGATCCTGCCTTCTTTTAAATCTTATTCCTTCCCCAAAACATTCTGCATGTATTGTTCCCACAATTCCCATTTTTCTATGTAATTTGTTCCTACCCTTTTTTAAAGATCCCATTTCCCGTTCTTTTATGTCTGTTACTAAATTTACTACTACTAGTACAGTTGGTTTAGAGTTTGATATCCATTTTCCAGTAATTGCTTTTTTTGCAGCCACCATAATTGAACTCAGCAAGGCCTTACTATGTCTAGGCAATTCCGATTGTGTCATAACTCAAAAACTTAATTTCCTTAGTTATTCCAATTTGCTCACTCTCAGTATTTCTTTAAATTCTGCCAGCTCATTACATTCCCAAAAATATGTTGCCAGTTACCTCTTTCTTCCTCATCACACCCCCAACATTTGCTGTGTACTTTGAGGAAAAATTCTTTGAAGTAGCTTGGGGTATAGAAATACCAATGTAAATATTTTCAAGCAAAGATCCTAAATCCTAAATTGTGGACATTTTAAATAACTGTGGTTTAGCTCTTAAGATAGCTATGATTAATAATAACAACTTAATTCAAGAGTTAAAGGATAAGATAGAATTAACAATGAAATATGTGATGATTTATTGTTAACTGTGCAGGAATACAAACGCAGTTATTTTAGGGTTCTCAATGATATTGACAATATCATGATTAAAAATCACAAAAGGAAGATGGGCAAACTAGACAGGGACGACAGGGCCTATGAAAACCAACAGGCTTATACTTTGGGTCGCAAAAAAGAGTACTCAAATAGCCATTTTAAAAGGAGAGAGTTTACACAAACAGGTCATTACAGTGTACGGTCTCGTCAATGGGAGCAAGGGAGAAACGATACACAGGTGGAAGGGGATGTTTGTCGATATGAACATACTTACAATGGGGGAAATAGCGAATATGATATCCCTTTAGAGCAGGAGGGGCCCAGGAGCTCCGAAAGGATCCAGAACTTACCCACTCATCCAACATATGCACAAGTTATGCAAAAATACCCTCCGAGACATCAGGGGAAACAACAACACTGAGCAGGGATACTATACTACTACCTGAGATCATCAGCACTGAGAATTTTGAGGTGGACATGGAACAGTGTGGGGAACACAATGTTAGTATTAATACTCACAACAGTGGTATTAATCAACAAAATGGAAAGTTTTTTATTTATAATTACACTGACATTAAAATTGAGGATGGACATTTTTTTTTTATTTAAAAAGGGCTTCACTTTTGTTCCAGTCAAAAAAGTAGATTTGGCTGAAATGACTCTAGATGTAAAATTATTTACGAGAAAGTTAAATTTGGAGGCATTGGCCTCCAGTAAGGAGGTTCAAAATAATTTTCCCACTAGACCTTATGGTGAGTTGGCGAGGAAAAGTACATAACCCCCTTACACAATGACATCAGTAACTTTGAGAAAGTTTTATTAAAAGAAATAAAGTTTAGTTACTATCAAAATAAAAAAAAAGATATTTTCATTTCAACTTAAACTCAGAGGAAAGGGCGACTTTGGATGAAATTATACATCACAAATCAGAAAAAAGAATTATGAAGCCCAATAAAGGGGGTGGAGTTGTTTTAATGAGCAACTCGTCCTGTATTACTAAAATGATGGATATCTTAGACACACAGGGGTGATGCACCATTATTTCAAGGAATGAACTTAACATAGCATATAAAAAGATAGATCTTATTATTGAGGAAAATTTATTACAAGGTTTAATTGATGACAAGTTATATAGATTTTTTTAAGGTTGATAAACCTTTTCTTCCTACCATGTTTGGCATCCCCAAGGTGCACAAAGATAGTATAAACCCACCTTTAAGACCTATTTTGACATCAGATGGCTCCAAAACCCAACCGCTAGCAATCTATGTGGACACAAACTTGAAGCCCTTCTACAAATTATACCCACACATTTTGATTAATTTTTTTTAACAAATCCCAGGAATCAATCAACTACAGTACCAGTCCCATTACTCATTTCTCACTGTCGATGTAAAAGATTCGTTTTCCATCATTCCACACAGTACAGGTTTAGAGTGGTTTGAACACATGTTAATGGAATTCAAATTTCTTAATGAGCACAAATTTAGACTTGTATTAGAGAATACAGAGATGGTTCTCAAAAACAATTTAATTTACTTAAAGGGAGACATTTTTCAACAGTTGGATGGTGTGGCTATGGGGACAGCATGCACCCCCATTTATGCCAACATAGTCATGTTATACTGGGAGTTGCATTTTGTTTTCACTTCTCCATTCATGGACAATATTGTTAAATATTTTCATTTTTTGGATGATATATTTATAGTTTGGAAGGGTACTCAGGATGATATTCCAAAAGTTATGGAATTAACAGCTCTACTGAGTTTCTTAGTTTTACACATGAATTTAACACAGATGAGATACACTACTTAGATGTAGCTATCTCAAAAGATATTTTAAATGAGAAATATGTGTCGAAAATCTACAGGAAGGCTTGTTTTTCTAATTCATATCTACATTACAACAGCAACCCCCCCCCCTTTACAGAAGAAGAACATCATAAAAGGACAAATGGTTAGGGTGGCAAGGATGACATCCAATTATGTAGATTTCATAAATGAAATGGAATATGTACACACATTATTTTTGGAGAGAGGTTATCCTGACTCTCTTATTAATCCTCTTAAGGAGGAGGTGATTAAGGGGTGGGGTACAAGATTTGTACCCCTACTGAACTCTGAACACAACACAGCGAGCATTGGTTATAATACAATTGGTGAGGGTAAAAATGGGGGACTTGTACAAAGAAAGATACTACCCCCTTTTTAGTTATGACATATAATTCAGACACTACCCTGATGAGAAGGGCCATTGACAAGACATGGGACATGTTTAAGAGTATGCCGAACAGGTTAGAAGTATTTGACAGGCATTTGTGTTATAGCTTTAGAAGAGGCCTTAGTCTTAAAAATATTTTTGAGAAGACTAGACAGGAGAATAGTGAAGAAATGTTTAACAAAAAGGGAACTTTCCGTTGTGGAAGATGCTCCCAATGCATTTTTGTAGCTAACAAGGGAGATTTACTATTACCCACTATCCCAATTACCCTTAAGAGCAAACAACACTACACTTGTTACACAAAAGGGATTGCATATTTGGCTTACTGTACATTCTGTTGGGCTTATTATGTGGGGAAAAACAGGAAGACATCTCCGTCAGAGGATATATGAACACATGTATGATGTCAACAGAAAAAGGGAAACAGATGCACTTTACAGACATACTTTGTCATGTACAGAAGCCAATTTTAAATTTTGGATTTTGGAAATGGTCCCCAGGGATAGTTGAGGGGGTGACTGGGAAAATAAAACTGTGTTTTAAAGAACTAATTTGGCAGCTACGTTTGGATTTGAACATACCCCTTGGTATGAATGACCACATATCACTTTTACCAGCCTTAAGATTAAGAGCTAATAAAGTAAAACAAAATAAAGTAAAACAAAACAAAATGAACAAAATGACAATTGATTAAACATTAGGAAGTAAAAATGTGAACAAATTTTAGTTATGACCTTGTACTGTGGAAACATGATGTATTAGTTTTTTGTCTTGTATTATGTATTATATAGACATTACATTTGTTGTAGTTATTTATTTATTATCATATATTTCATATATCGAATGTATTATTTCAAATATTTTAAACGTATCTATTTTAAATATATCTATTTATATTTACATGTATGAACTTAGACATACTATAGAATAGGTCTAGTTTGTAGTATTAAATTTAGTGTTTTTAGAACAACTTTTTAAATGGTTACTGAACCTTATGATGTCAGAAATATGTGCTTTTGGTTTTATAACGTATACTTGTGTCATTAAGCTTATACCATTTATATTTATTTTTATGTCATGATGTATATACACATTTTTTAACATTCTGTATTACACCTTTAACTAAGCTAAACCAATTAATGACTTGATTGGAATGAATTGGACTTCAAATTAAGTATAAATATGTCCGCACATGTGATTTCATTATTCTGAAGAAGTTTTTTATTTACATGGTCGCTGACTGAACAGTTTTGTGCCTTGCTGCTATTACGGACTGTATGTGGGACTGCCTTTATTGGGATCCTGTTAAGCGGAGAAAATTTTGAGTTAAAGATCCTAAATCTTCTAGACCTTGTTGCATATTTGGGAGTCATACATACATCCACCATTGTTTCTTTGTGAATTGGTCATCCAGTGTCTCTTCCCAATCCATTCTAACCTCCTCTAATTGATTCTTATAGTTATGCAGTATTTTATATGCTGTGCCTAATTATCCCTTTTTTAAAAGCAGCTTCTGTTCTAGATTCTACTAAAACTCTACCAGTGCTGGTCTTTTGCACAGAATACCCATATTTTTTTTCTTGTTGTCTTTCCTATCGAGGATTGATAGAGTATAGGCATTTTCTAGCCTGTAGTCCAAATAAATTCACATCTGCTTCCTGTTCTGTTACCTTTCTCTTATTGTTTGCTCCCCCAATGCCTTGGTTCTTTGCCAGATTTCTCCAGTAAATTCCCGGGCCCCTCTTGCCTATTGTCTGTATCCCTAATTGCAGTCATCCCTATAGACAGAATTTCCTTTCTCCATCCCCATGTTGGCGTAGTTCTTAAAGTACTTTCTTCTACTTTATGAATTTAATATCCTGTGTGGTTAATGTTATTCTCCTTAAAGATTTGCATCCAAAATCCCAGTTTCTCCTTGTTTCTTGAGCCCCCCCCCCATTTCGTTATCATCCCTTTTCACTTTGAATTATAACTTTCTGCTTGTGCTATGTGTAGGAGCCTTAACTGTGTAGTTCTGAAATACCCCTTCACATCGGGTATTCCCAAACCACCTCCTTCTTTTGGAAGGAACAGCTGATCTCACTTGACTCTCAACTCTTTATTAATTGCTATCCACAATTTCTCTGGTTGATAAAAATATGCCTGACCTTTGTATAAAACTAAAGGGACCAGAAATATTTTGACTGCGTGTATCTTGCTATCCATATCCATAAAACAGAGCTTCCAGTTTCTCAGTTTTTGTATTCCATTTTGTTTAGTCTCTTTCCCCATATCCTTAACTGCCATAACAGAATCCTTTTTAGTCCGTGTTCCTAAGTACTTATTTAATCATGTCTCCATAAGTATGGGTATTGCTGAACCAATTCATGTGGAGGTACCTAATTTACAGTTATTACCTTTGCTTTATCTTCATTAATTTTGTATCCCAAAAAGACTTGAAAATGTCTCAGTGTTCCACAACACTGAAATGCCCTTTTCTGGTTTTGTCAGGTATAAAATAATAATATCTGTAAATACAATACAAATTATATCCTTGAATTTCTGAGTCCCTTATTTTCTTTGCCAGTGATTTTAAATATAATGAAAATAACAAAGGGGAAAGAGGACACCCCTGCCTGGTTCCTCTGCTCAAGCAGAAGTTTTCAAAGAGGAGCCCACCTACTTTAATTTTTGCCTTTATCCCTCATAGCCTCCTAATCGACCTTATCCATTGCCCTGCTCATAAAGTCCCAGGTTACTCTGTCAAATGCTTTCTGTGCATCAAGACCCACCAACAACAGTGGTATTTTCTTATATTCTGCTTCCCTCTGTATCATCAATGTTCTGTTAATATTGTCAATTGTTTGCCTCCCCTCCACAAAGCCACATTGATCCTTATCTATCAGTTTTGGCATCTCCGTTTCCATTCTTAAGTCATTTTAGATGTAAACACATTATAATCATGGTTTAGAATTGAAGGGGCCTATATGAAGATGCATCTGATGGGTCTTTACTGTCTTTAGGTATTACAGCCACCACTTCTTTCTTCCAGGATGTTGGTGCTTCTCCTTTTAAAGTATTGTTAAAACCTTCAGGATCTCTCTGTATTTACCTCCTAGCTTCCAAACTTCTACAGGAATGCCATCTATTCCTGGGGACATTCCTGTGGATTGGTTATACATCACCATTTTTTATCTTGTCTCCTCTTATCCTGTTAGTAATTGAGCCTCATCTACCTCTAACCTTAGCATGTTTAATTCTTCCATAAACATTTCCAGTTGTACCTTTTCTTGATTTCCATATTTCTCTGCTTTATGCAGACTTTCATAGAATTTCCAAAATATTTCTAGTACTGCTACAGGATCTCTTGTTGTCTTCCTTGTTGTAGGCTCCCTAAGTTTGGCGACCACCCTTTCTGCTTTCTGTTGCTTAAGTCATTGAGCTTAATGTTTTTTGTGCTATGGATTTATTATCAAAAAGACAGTTGCTTAGCAGCAGCTTTCTAAACTCCTCCATATTATCAAGGTAGTCCCTTATTTTCTTTGAGATTCCCCCTATTCTTCAATACTTTAACCTTTGCCAGTCACTCTGAATAGTTATTGTTACTTCTTAACCATATCTCTTTTTTTATTCTCGCTTACTAGCTATATTTTCAGAAGACATTTCTATTTTCTGTAGTAGCTCCTGAATAATTTCCCCTACCCAGTCCTTAAATTCCTCTCTGTTTAACAGACAGGTGAGAAAGCACCATTGTCTTATTTTTATTTTAGTTCTTATTGGGGCAAGATCCAAAATGGTTATTGGATATGTATCAAAACTTTCGATTAAATGCACGTGCTCCTGTGAGATACAAAATTCTGTGTAGCTTAGCCCAGTTTTTGTACCTTGGAAAATATGTAAATTGGTCTTGCCTCATCCACAACTAACAGCTGGTAGAGGCCAAGCGAAGTAACTGCAGCAGAAGGACTGAGGCTGAGTGCTACTCCTGCCAGGCAGCAGTGTCCCGGGACTTTGTGTGCATGTGCACACACTCGCAACCAGGCCAGCATCACATGCCCTGCTTTGGAAAGAACTCTGCTAGCTGCCCTTGAGAAGGGTTGTCGAGTAGTAAATTGTGCTTGTACTAGGATGATATCTTGCTAGCAGCCTGCTGTTTCCTCCACCCCAGTGGCTGTAAAACTGGTAGGAGGGGAAAGCAAAAGAGCTCACTGGCATCGGTATATGAATTTATTTTTTGTGGTGGCTGCTCAGTAGTGTTTCCCTTTCCTCACAGACATTAGGGGGTCAAAATAGCAATGCAGTTTGCATACAAACCCTGTACAGAGAGCATCTTTTTAAATTTTAATTGTACTGTCAAAAATCACAGTTTGTGTGAAGCAAATAACTGAGCAGAACAGTCTGCAGTATCAAAATATTTTTACAAATGAGTATTTTTTTTATCTTATGCTAATGCTTATGGATTATTTGCCTCTGACTGTTTACTTCTGGACTTGATTCTTGCTGTCTTGGTGGCTCATTTGCAGTAAAAACAGTATCTGAAAACAGCAAATATATTTTCAGATGTTTTCATATCTGTATATAAATTATTTTCACCATTGTGTAATAGCAAAAAACTATATTTAGTTAATTTGCCATTGAGATGAAACATGCCAGTTATACATAAAACTTGGTTTAACCCACACTCAGATATGGTCTATTGCTTTACTATATTTGTGCTCCAAAGTTGTGTACAGTGCGGCCTGTAGCTGTTGGAAAGAAAGTACTAGTAATCTCCATTTAATAAACCATATTTTCCTAGATGCCACTATTTCTGGACACTGAATGTTCAGTATGTGTTTCTGTGCCATGCAGTTGTGCCTGTCCTATCGGTCACTAATTCCTTGTCACCTTAGCGAGTAGGCATCAAAACATATTTCTAGTTTTAGCATAGAATGCTTTATAATTATCAACTAGTTTGCACATTTTTAGCACTACAGAGTTTCTGTGGAAGCATTTGTACTGGTGAATTTCAGAGATCCTTAATCTGGTGATGGTCTTCTATTTCATCCCACCCAACCTTTAGAAAAAGGTGAGAAAATAAGTTCCATTTACAGCAGTTGTACAGACTTGCTTGTTAAAGATATTCAGGAATTTTAAGTAGACAGCTGACTATCTGTCAATGCACAGTATTTCTTTGAATTGAAAATATATTACTTTGTTGCTCATGAATTGTGGACATGAATTTCCAGAGGAAATAAAACTTAGAAAATAATCTGGTATTTGTTTTGGGCCCAGGAGTGGCCACAAAGCTGGCTTTATGTTTTGAGCACTTAATATAGGCTGAATGTTTATCACGGTATCTGTATCAGCCTTCGTGGCCACTGTGAGGATAAACCACCTTAGTGTTACAGCCCAGGCAAACGTGAAAAATCTCAGCTGAAGTCTGATCTTCAGTGAGTCTTTTGCCCACCTGAAGTATCAAGACTCTGACCAGTGTAGAAACCCAGAAACATTACGAGAGGAGTTGTGCTAATTGTGGTTGATGTTGGGCATTCAAAACAGCATTTTTTTTATTCTGCCAAAAGGGAAGAAAAAGCATTTATTTCAATTTAGACAACTTTAAGTGCAACACAAGTATTCAGTCCAACCTACATGTGCATTTATTTCTGTGACATGCAGTCTTGTTCTGTTTTTTAGCAAAGGTTGTTTTCCTGTGATTTCAGCCTGGTCTGGTGCCATAGTCTTGTAGTTTGAGTTGCAGTAGTGGGAGTACTGCTTGATCCATGTTCCTAACAGCTTACAAAAGCAATTATTTCACAGTTCCTGACTCTTTTTACCTCTTTACTGCTAACAGTAACGGGCTGGTGCCGTAGTCTTGTAGTTTGATTTGCAGTAGTGTGAGTATTGTGATTTACCAGAAGATCTGTGATGTGGGTCATCATTTTGTAGTTTGATTTGCAGTAATGGAATTGTGATTTACCACAGCTATATTTCTTCTACAGTATACTTGGGAGGCAGTATTGTAGCTTGTTGGTGTTACATAGGTTGCACTTACTATTTTAAAAACCATTGTTACTGCCGTCCGTGTTTCTTTCTGTGTCTTACATTGTTTCTGCCTTCCTGCCTTCTGTTTTATACATTTTCTTCTGGTTTCCCTAGCACACAGAAATGGCTACAGTTTCTTGAAATTCTGTCCCAGCTTGGACTACAGACGTGTAGTTTAGACTCGAGAACACTGGAATTTTCTGCAAAGATCTGTTTTTACAGAGCTCCTTTTGGCTCTAGTTTCTGGCTTGTTTAATTGGTTTACTCTCCAAGCGTTTCTCCTACAGTCTGTGCCAATCTATGCCTAGTGCACTACCACAGGTTTCCATTGACAGTGGGGTATGCCTAGTGCACCACCACAGGTCTCCGTTGACAGTGGGCTATGCCTGTTGTAGGCTACACACTAAAGTGCGCTAGCCTATTTATAGCATTTACAGTGTTTTCTGTGTGTTTTTCTGCTGTTTCCTGAAAAACAAACAAACAAAAAAATATTCTCTCTTCCCGCCTTTGCTGAACTAGATTAGTCCAGATTTCAGGCTGGTTGAATTCCGGACTGTGGTATAGGTTCCTGTGTTGCCCATATCCTTACTTGGATAGGAGGAAGCTTCTCTGTTCACCAGTGAGAGTGGGGAGCTTTGAGCAGCCTATCTATCCCTGGAGGAGTGGTCTCAGCCCAGAAACTAGTAGCTTATTGGCCATTTTGGGTCAATTCCTATCTCTTTCAGTTTCCCTGCTTTAAAACCCGCATTTGCGTGGTTTTGCGTGATTTTGCGCATAGCGCAGCATATGGCAGCGCCGCTTAAACAGGTTTAAACTATTCCCGGCTCCACAAAGTCTACTCCTCACTTTTTCCCTTAGAACTGTTCTAACTCTCAAAGTAAGCAGTCTATTTTCATTCTAAAGTCCTGCACTTGCTCTTATAAGTAATCTTATAAGTAAACACTAACAAACTAAAGCACTACACCCCCTCATACTTTTTATAAGTACTAGGCTCCCTATTGGTCCATTCTGATCAGTCAAAAATCAGTTCCTTATACTTCTGTGGCATGTCCAAAGGTCAGTTTCAGGTTTACTCTCCAGTCCAGCTAGTGAATCTGGGACTCTTGAGGCAATGCTACAATTGCCTTATGTACACAGACCACCCTCTCCTCCTCCCAACAAGCTCAAATATATGTGAGGGATGCGACTATACAGCTAAACTGGAAGATGAGCTTTCTCAACCCAGGACTGGCACAGTCAGGAGGAGAAGGAAACCACACACACCACAAATCCAGTCTCACATAGACTATCGTATCAGCAAATCAAGCACATAAACCCACAAAAACATACACGGAGGCTCTTAATAAAAATCTGCCAAAGCAGCAGAGACCTCCAAAGCAGACATCCAAGCAACTGCTACCCCACAACAATACCCACGTATCACAATTCACAGCCCTTAAGGCTAAACAACCCACCTAATACACTTGTAATAGGTGACTCTATTGTCAGACACACTGACGTCCCACTCACCAGACTGTAAAAGGAGAAGGTCACTGTAAGCTGCCTGTCGGGTGCCGGGATCCGCCACATAGCACAAGCACTCAGGTCACTCCAAAGCAAGTACAAATATGACTCCGTCATTGTCCATGCTGGTGTGAATGACCTGAGACGTACCTCCCTAGACTATATGAAAAGAGACATAGAGGAGCTCTCTGATCATGTAGCCCAGGCCGGTATGACCCTGACCTTAAGTAGCATCTTGCCCTCACCAAGAGTGATGCCACAGTATAAAGAAAAAATGATCAATTTTAACAATTGGCTAAAGTATTGGTGTCATTCAAAGGGAATCTAGTGTCTGTCAGCCTAGGACGACATGCTCAACAAGCCACGTTGCGTCGCTTGGGACTGTTTGCACCTGTCACCTCTGGGCTTTCGACTACTGGCTAAGGCTCTTGCCACCCCCATAGTGCCTTTTTTAGGCAAGGCTCAAAAGACAAACCCACCTCCATAGACAACACAAGAAAAAAAAACTAAGGGTAATGCTGCTCAACGCCAGCAGTCTAAAACCTCAAGATGCACACACTCGAGGCTCTCCTCACTATGGAGAATATCGATATTTGTGCAGTAACAGAACCTGGTTTAAGGCTCCTGAGAGCACCCCAGCACTACCGGGTTATACCTCATACCATACTTTTCGGCCCCAAAAACTCGGACTGAATCAGAAACGGAGGGGGTGTATCCATATTCATCAAAGATACCAACACCTTCAGGTTAGTGGCACAGCACGAAGTATCGGAGACCATCCATGTGCAACTAACAGTGGGCAAAACTGCCTTTCAGTTTGTAGCCTGCTACAGACCACCCTCCCAAACACAGGAACCCCACTCAGCTTTCCTGAGAACTCTGGAAAATATGAAGGTCTCTTGAAACACTATTATATTGGATGACTTCAACTACCCAAACATTGACTGGGAAAACTACTCAAGCCCCAACACGCTAGCCGAACGGTTCCTAGAATTTATAAACTCAAATGCTATGGAACAACTGGTCAACACTCCCACAAGAGGGGATACCATATTGGACCTGGTCATCACCAACATAGGGACTCTTTGTTCCACACCAGAGGTAAACCCCTCATTGGTAAGATCAGACCATAAATTAATCTCATTGGACATCCATATCCCATCCCCACCCCCAGCCAAGGAAACCACTGTGCAAATTTTCTCAAAAGCAAACTTCACACTTCTCAAAACTGAGGTGGAATCCTTCAAAGCCCCCGGGACAGTGGAAAATACTGCCCAAACCGCCGAATCCTTTACAAACGCATTCTATGGACACCTACAGGAATGCATGGATCGTGCTATCCCAAATAAAACCAAGACTCACTCCTCCAAAGGCAGGAGACCTGTCTGCTGGACCCTGGCCATAAATAAGCTATACAACAGAAGGAGGAAGCTACTGCATGATAGTAAAATCCCAAAAAGGGAAGGCATCTCTGATCAGTACTAGCAAGCAACTACGATCCCTCATAAAATCATGCAAGGCCAGCTTCGAAAGAAAAATTGCACAAGACGCTAAAGATAATCACAAGGATTTCTTTAGTTATGTCAGGAATCTGGGTGGCAACTCTCGGATATGCTCTGAGTTAGTGCAAAATGACAAAAAAATACACTGAACCCACAGACATTGCCAACATCCTGGTAGACAGGTTCAGTGCAAACTTCTCCCCCCCCAAAAGAGCAAATGTCCATCCCAACAGAATGTAGCCTCCCTGTCATCACAGATGCACAGGTGAAAGCAGCCCTCTCAAAAGCAAAAAGCACAGCATCAATGGGACCGGACGGTGTCCCGGGCTGCGTCTTCCACGAGCTCCAAGAAGAACTGAACCCTCACATAAAGTCACTGTTCAATCTCAGCCTTACTACAGGATATGTACCCAAAAAATGGCGTACAGCAACAGTGGTCCCGCTCCACAAAGGTGGTGCCACAATGGGCCCTGGTAACTATCGCCCCATAAGCCTGACTAGTCTGGTCTGCAAAGCTATGGAGCGTATCATCATGTAACTCATAAACAAAGACATTGGAAACCACCAAACACTGGATACTACCCAATTCGGCTTTAAGGGCAGATCTTGCCTCTTAAACCTAGTTAACTTCTTTGAAACAGTTACTAAGGCCATAGATGAAGGTAAGGTAGTCCACACAGCCTACCTGGACCTCGCAAAAGCCTTCGACACACTACCCTACTCGGGCATCTTAAATATCAACCCCTATGTCACAAGATGGGTTGCAAACTGGCTCAGGGATACAACTCACATGGTCAGAATTGCAGGTGCCATGTCAGACTCAAAACCAGTTACAAATGGAGTCCCACAAGGCTCAGTCCTGGGACCTCTCTTGTTCGGTATATACTTCTCTGAGGTACAGGCTAACACGGGAGGACTATGGCTGACCAAATTCGCAGAGGACTGCAAACTGGGAGCCATAATCGACTCTCCGGCTGACACAAGCATCCTCCAAAAAGGTCTCACAGAGACCGATACCTGATGTCAGAGCCACGGCCTCGAGCTAAATGCCAAAAAGTGCATAGTCATCCCCTTTGGAAAAAACAAAGTGCACAAATTACCACATAGGTGGTAATCCATTAAGTACGGAAGAAGTAATTAGGGAATTGGGGACCCAAGTAGATGGTAATCTCTCCTTTGACAATCACGTTGCCAAAGTGGTTAGAAAGACCTTCTATATAGCCCACCTTATCACGAAAGGGTTCACATCTAGATCAAGAGAGGTCATTGTGCCCCTCTACTCATCACTCTTCAGGCCCATAATTGAATACAATGCCCCCTTTGGGATGTACCTTGGCCGACACCAGCATCAACTGGAGAGACCCCAAAAGTACCTCCCCAAGAGGATCAAGGGCCTCAAAAGATGCCCTATGCAGTTCTGCTAAAGAAACTCCAGCTCTACTTAGTTGCTTACCATCTACTTAGAGGCGACCTATGCCTGACATATAAAGCCATATCCAACCCAGAATTAATGGACATGCTCCACCTCATGAAATCCAAATCCTTTAGATCTACATGCTCCAGGGACTTAAACCTCAGCACGGCAATAAATAGGACATGCTGGAGGGATAGATTCATATCCCAAAGGCTCCCCCCACTCTTGAACATGATCCCAATCCATGTTAGGCAGAGCCCCTCACTGACCCTTTTCAAGAAAAATCTTGACGAGTGGATGGGGGATCGTAAGTTTACCCCTGGGATCTCTTCTATGTCCTTGCTAGACAGAGGCACAGTAAACTAACTTTAAAAGGGCTATCTTCTGTGACCTTAACTAATCTAAAAGGGAGGCAAAGGCCAAACACACTCGGGCTAGGCTTATAAATGCCTAGGGCAGATAGCCTAGTATCAACCTATGAACCTAGCGTACCACCATAGGTCTCCCTTGACAGTAGGCTTTGCCTAGCGCACCACTACAGGTATTGCTTGACGGTGGCTGGTGTCAGCAGGGACTTTTTACATAGGAAGTCTTGGCTGAATTCAACAGAATTTAGTACTCTTTGAGTTTGTAGTCTCATTCAGCTGCATTGAATGGTGCAGCAGAAATCAATGTAATCTCCCTCATATCCCAAGATAAATAAGCACTCCTGAGAAGATAAGACCAGCTCTGCAGCAACAACTATAGTAGCTCCTCCCGCAGCCCAAGAAAACTAATCACTGTTTTATAAGTAGTTACCTCAGATGTCTGACCAGACTGGCATCACCATCCCTGGGTGCATGTATCCAACCAAACTACTTCCTCACCTAAAACAACCCCCATTCCCCCTGAATCTGACAAGTTGGTGCAATGGAAAAGCATAAATTAGCGACAGCTTAATTTATGTGGATGATTTATTGTCTATTGTGTCCCATTTGCTGAATGTCTTCAGAGCATTTTAACTATATTTTTGTGGGAGGCTGTCATGTTTTAGCCTGTACTAGAAATGTCGGAATGTTTTTTTTCCGATTGCTTTTGTTAACTTGCTGCAAATGAACCTTACTTCCAAACTCTATGCAGGAAATTAATAGGCAACAGTTTTACACAAACTGCAGGTCTGAAAATCCAGTCTCCTTGACTGGAAGCAGCTTCAGGCTTAAATAGTTTTTTTTTTTTAAGGAGTGTTTTATCGTGATCATATTTTTTTATCTGTAGCAAAGGTGGCGGGATTCTTGGAAGAAGAGTGACACAAGTAATGACAAGGCAAGCAGTTTTCTTGTAGGCATGTGTGTGCCTTCTGTGAAAGGTTGAGCGCCGGGCTTGCCACTCGATACCGTAAAACTCCACTGCCAATCCTAAGCGGACATTTGATCTGCTGTGGCGGCCCATAACCAGGAAAAGCCGAAAGAAGTGAAGGAACAGGCCGTTCTAGAGAAACGGTAGTGAATATGTGTTGTGTTGGAATTGTAAGCGAGGCAGGTGAGACGGTACATCCTTGTTAGTTAGCTCTTATTTGACTTTTAATAATTTGCAAACTTATTAGTTATGTTTGAATATAGAAATTCAAAATGTAACCCCTATTTCCCATTTGTTGTTTGCATTCTGTTTAGAACCATTGGCGGAGAAAATAAGAGGCTCAAAAATTCAAGGAATTAATAACTATGCTAATCAAGAAATGTCTTTATTTGCAGACCGTATTGTTTTGTACTTGATAAAAAACAAAAAAGGATATTTCCGTGCTGTGGAACATTCTGAGAGAGTTTTAAGTCCTTTCGGGATTTAAAATGAATTAAGGTAAAACAAATGCAGTAGCTGTAAACTATGTACCACACAAGAACTGGTTCAGCAATACCCGTATTTATGGAGACATGTTAAAATGAAGTATTTATGAGTATGGATTATGTTATGGCAGCTCAGGATGTGTGGAAAGACTTAACAAAAGGTAATAAAAAAAAAATGAAAAATGTTTTTAGTACCTTTAGTTTTATACATGGGTCAGGCATATTTTTATAAACCAGAGGAGAAATTGTGGATAGCAATTAAAGAGTTGAAGGGTTTTATCTGAGAGGGTAGGAGGGCAAGAGTCAAGTGGGATTAGTTGATCCTTCCAATAGAACAAAGTGGTTTGGGAATACCTGATGTGAAGGGATATTTCAGAGCTGCACAGCTAAGGCTCTTATACATAGCCCAGCAGAAAGCTAAAATTCAAAGTGGACAGGGATGATGAAATGGAGGGGGAAGATCTCAAAAAATAAGGAGAGACTGGGATTTTGGATGCATATCCTTATAGAGAGTAACAATAATGTAGAACAACAAATCCAACTTCAGGAACACCAAAGAACAAGGTTTATTCAAAGCTTTTGGGTAAATATTTTTCCTCATTGCTACTGTAGTACTATATAATTACTCATTCAGTATAAAGACACAATAAAATTCACGTGATCACAGCTAGCCATTTAGAAACAAAATACAAACTGCATTTAAAAGCATATATACTAAACAAATATATAAATATATATATAGGTTCACTACTAAAGCTCGAATTATGGAATCTCGACACTCTAAATCCTGAAGACCAGAATCTCAAGATTCCGTAATATCGAAATTAAAAAAAAAAAAGAAGAAAAACAAAAAAAACATTTAGAAAGGTATATGCAGGGGGGCAAGCCCCCTGCACCTTCCTCACACCCCCTGCACTTAAATATACCAACTCCGAGATCGCACTACAGTGGAGTGAACGGCAAAATTTCCATATCGCTCTACATGGCACTATTTTGACATTCATTCCACTGTGATGCGATCTCCGAGTTGGTAGATTTAAGTTGCAGGGGGGCTTTCCCCCCTGCATATGCTTTAAAAAAAAGTTTTTTTATTTTCGATATTACGGAATCTCGAGATTCTGGTCTTCGGGATTCAGAGTGACAAGATTCCATAATTCTAGATTTAGTAGTGAACCCATATATATGTATATATACACACCTATATTATTTTTAGTCCTTCAAAATCACCATCATTTGTTTTTAATAAAAATAACGTCATCATTAAAGTAAGTAAGGCAGGCCTGTTCAGTCACAGCCTCACCACAGGCTTTGTCCCTCTCGAATGGCGCACTGCTACAGTCATTCGGAATTATTGACCCATTATTCTGACGAGTCTGATATGTAAGGCTATGGAATGCATTATCATGGACCTAATTAACAAGGATATAGGGAATCTCAAAACTCTGGATTCCACGCAATTTGGCTTTGTAAAAGGTAGAGCATGCCTGGTGCCGTCCCACAAGGCTCAGTCCTGGGACCTCTCCTGTTTGGTATATATTTCTCGGAGGTACAGGCTAACACAGGAGGACTATGGCTGACCAAGTTTGCAGATGAGGTGTTTTTAGGCAGATTAGCGGTAGGGACATTAATAATGTATTAGAAAATAAAGAATATAGTTGAATTGTAAGATTACAGGCAGATATACAACCAGGACTGTTAGCATCAAGCTTGTCTTACTTAGGAGGCAAATGCAATTACATTAATGATGATGTTATTTTTATTAAAAACAAATGATTGTGATTTTGAATGATTAAAAAATTTATATATATATATATATATATATATGTATGCGTGTATATCTTATATATTTGTTTAGTATATATACTTTTAAATGTGTTTTGTATTTTAATTGTTTCATTAATTGAGTTTTGTAAGTGGCTGGCTGTGATCACCTGACTTTTATTGTATCTTTTTATATAGAATGAGTAATTATATTGTACTATAGTAGCACTGAGGAAGGGTATTTACCCAAAAGTTTTGCAATAAACCTTGTTCTTTGGCATTCTTGAAGTTGGATTTGTTCTATGTTATTGTTTTCTCTAACTTCCCATTTACCATTGCATCAACTCCTGCCAGTTATTTGGAGAGTAACTATAACCATTCAGAATATTATATTCATAAAGTAGCAGAAAGTATTCTAAGAACTAAGCCAACATGGGAATGGAGAAAGGAGATTCTGCCAATAGGGATGGCTTGCAATTAAGGGTGCAGAGAATGGGTAGGAGGGGCCCGGAATTTACTGGAGAAAACTGGCAAAGGAACCAATGTGTTGGGAGCAAATAATTACAGACGGGAAGGTAATAGAATGGGAAGAAGCCAACAATTCATTTGGACTGCAGGCTAGAGATTGCCTTCCCAGTCAAAGTTTGATATCAGAGTATAGGCAAAGAGAAAGGAATAGGAGGATCCTAAGTGAAAGACCAGCGTTGGTAGAGTTTTTTAGTAGAATCTAGAACAGAAGGTGCCGTTTTAAAAAAAATATTAGTAGAGCATATAAAATTTTGCATGATAACTACTTTATAAGAATCCATCAAAGAAGGTAAGGAAGGATTGGGAAGAGAGATTAAATAAGTAATTCACAAAGAAACAATGGGGGATATGCATATGGCTCCCTAAATATGCAACAAAGTCTAAAAGAATTAGGATCTTTGCTTGGAAGTGTTTGCCATGAGTATTTTTATACCCTAAGCAGACTGCAAATTATTTTTCTTTGGGTAGATTGCAAAGGTTGGAGGTGTGATGGAGAAGAAAGAGGTAATTGAGAGTACATTTTATGAGAGTAGAATGAGTAGGCAGACTTTAAAAATTCCCTGCAGACCTACTTTGTCAGAAATACTGGGTGAACAAATTGGTGCAGCTAAAGAAATGATTTTATTGAATTGTGATACAGAATCAGAATAACCAAGACGTACTAAGGCATCACAGGTTGTTAGCATAACCTTTTCCTTGACTGCTCAACTTTGTTCCCTGGCTGCAGATGCTGGTAGGGAGTAGTCCCACAAGCTGTTGGGTCACAGATCAGGGGGCTGTTTGGGCTAATAAGGCTTCTTCTCCTAGTACTTCCTTTTGCAGATGAGGGGGATTCTTAGGGCTAAGGCTTCTTCTCCAAATACCCCCCTTTCAGCCTATCCAGACTGTTTGAACCAGGATGCGTTGGGGTTGCAGGAAGAGCCCACACTGGTGGGTCCACAGCTGAGAGGTGACATCTGCTGCTTGTTAATTTGTTTGTTGCCAGTACCTAGCCTGGCACTAGCTTTTCTGTCATACGTTTGCCTCATCTAGTCTGACTTGACACATATGCTCCATGCACCTTTGAGCACATTCTTGCTGCATATTCCAGCACTGGGATGGAGGGCTCTCAGGGCTTCCTCTTCTTATTATTTTTAACCCAGGTGATGCTGCTCTGGCTCTCTCTTCTCCATGTGGATAGTGCCTTTTTACAGAGGTGGTGTGCTTGAGTTCTTGACTGTACATGGGCTGACAAGCAGACCAACATCTAGGTGCCCTTCAGACAATTCATAGATATTCCAGGACCACTGGGTCACATAACCATTAATGGCTTGTCAATACCTTCTTTCTCCAGGAAGTCCATACCAGTAAATCCTGAAGTAAATTTGTGGCTTACCATTATAGTCATCTAGGTTATATTTAAACAAAGATATTTACACAACATGCAGGGGAAGTTTTATTCCAGAGGTCTTAGAGGTGATGGGTTATAAACCTGTCCCTTCACCATGTTTTATTTATCCATTAATGAAGATTTGGGTCTCTGATTCTAGTATTATTGGAGATATTGGACACGCAGCAGGGATGCAGGAGATCCAGGACTGTCAGGTTTCTAATGGAATAGTGAGCGAGTGTGAGATTTCTCCGCTGATTTATTTAAGACACTGTGAGTAAAGGGAAAAGAGTTTCCAGCCTCTCTTGATAGCTCATTGACTTTAAGCTTGTTATGTTTTATATAGTTAGGAAACTGTAATATTTAAAGGCGGCATCATACTCCATAATTAGTTTGATCAGCGCTGCATATAAGGAAGTAATTACCTCATTAGAACTTGATATTCCTTTGTCAATTACATGGTCTAAGTAAAATAATTTCCTGAAATTGTTACATTATAGTCAGAAGAGAGGGAGCAAGATCCCTGACTGTATTTTATTTCGTAGTGGTGGATTGTCTGTATACTGAAAGGAGAGGTTATATACCAAAAGAGATTAAATTGCACGTTATCGTATTTAGTTTGAGACCATTTTTAGAACAGCAAACTATTATTAGGAAGGCTTCATTCTGGAGGGTTTGGTTATCATAGGGTGATTTAACAACAACCACCAATTTGCAGTCTTCTGCAGACTTTGTTAGCCAGATGTCTTGACTGTGTGCTTGGATATCTGAGAAGTAAATTTCAGAAAGAAGAGGTCCCGATATCGAGGTCTGAGAGATGCAGCTGGTCACTTTCATACTTTCAGATGAGGTAGAAGTGTTTGTCTATACTAGCTAAGAGAATGGCGAAGGTATTATCAAACATAGTGGATGTGGATCAGTGTAGTTTTGTGGAAGAGAGGCAAACATTTGACAACACGAATAGAACAATGATGAATCCAGGCTGAAACAGTCTATCAGAAAACCACAGCTATTATTGGTGAGTTGTGATGCCGAGAAAACATTTAGTACAGTTACCTGGGATTGCATTCCTTGATTGAATAATAGAGTAAGTAGGGAGGATATATGAAGTGACCAGAAGCAAGAATTAAGGTGGACAGGTTCCTGACTGACAAGCTGTGTTTGAATAGATTCTGAGAAGAAGGCAGCAATATCCTCTTTCCCTTTGGTTTGCTTTATATTTAGGGCTATTGGCAAAGGAAATAGAGGATTCACAAACTCAAGGATGTAAGTGGTGGTCAAGAAAGTTTGGCTTTTTTTGCAGATACTTTTTATTTGATAAGTCCAGGAAAAAGATGCTTCAGAGTTTGAGATTTTTAGACTGTTTCAATGATTTTTTTTTCTTTTGGGATATAAAATAAATTAAGGTAAAACAAAAGCTGTAGTGGCAAACTTATGTACCCATACATGAGTTGACTCAGCTGTACCCATATTTATGGGACATGATAAAATATGTGATGGGGAAGAGAGAGGGAATTGGAAACATTTTCTTTTTTATTGAAGTAATGAGCTGGAAGAGTTTAAAAATTCCCTACAGAAGTACTTTGACACAAATTTTGGGGAAGGAAATGATTCATTTGAGCTGGGGTATAGGATCATAGGATCTGAATTTCCTGCACATAGTAAAGCCTCACAAGTTTAATGTTACTGGCTGCCAAAAAATGCAGTTACTAAAAAATGGAAATCAAGATAAAAAACACTAAAGTATTGGATATTGTATGGAAGTAAAAGAACCGGAGTTATGATCATGAGAAAAGGGAAGGAGCAAATGTCATGGAAATGAATGGAGATTGTGGGAGAAATAAATGCATAGTAATGTTCAGGAGGAGAAGTGAGGTTAAAGGAAAGGTGAAACTTTGGCGACTTATTTAATGTTCGAGGGAATGAAAATTGTAAATCTATAATCTACAGCAGAGCTAGTAAGGGAGACTGCTAGAAAGGTGCTTGGTGTAACATCTGGACAGAGGAAGGAGGACAAGGAGACCTGGTGGTGGAATGAAGAAGTACAGGAGAGTATGTGGAGAAAAAAGTTGGCAAAGAAGTGGGATTGTCAGAGAGATGAAAGTAGACAGGAGTATAAGGAGATGAGGTGCATGATAAAGAGAGAGGTGGCGAAGGCTAAGGGTAAGTTGCATAGAGAGTTGTATGAAAGGCTGGACACTAAGGAGGGAGAAAAGGACCTGTACCGATTGGCTAGACAGAGGGACCGAGCTAGGAAAGATGTGCAGCAGGTAAGGGTGATAAAGGATAATGAGGGAAACGTACTCACCATCGAGGATAATGTGTTGAACAGATGGAAGGAGTACTTTGAGGGGCTGATGAATGAAGAGAATGAGAGAGAGAGAGGAGGCTGGATGATGTGGGGATAGTGAATCAGGAAGTGCAATGGATTAGCAAGGAGGAAGTAAGGACAGCTGTGAAGAGGAGAAGAATGGAAAGGCTGTTGGTCCAGATAACATACCTGGGGAAGCTTGGAGGTGTTTAGGAGAAATGGCAGTGGAATATTTAACCAGATTGTGTAATGAAATCTTGGAAAGTGAGAGGATGCCTGAGGAGTGGAGAAAGTGTTTTGGTACCGATTTTTAAGAATAAGGGTGATGTGCAGAGCTGTAGTAACTACAGAGGGATAAAACTGATCAGTCACAGCATGAAATTATGGGAAAGAGTAGTGGAAGCTAGGTTAAGAAGGGAGGTGATGATTAGTGATCAGCAGTATGGTTTCATGCCAGGAAAGAGCACTACCGATGCGATGTTTGCTCTGAGCGTGTTGATGGAGAAGTGCAGAGAAGGTCAGAAGGAGTTGCATTGTGTCTTTGTGGACTTAGAGAAAGCATACAACAGGGTGCCTGGAGAGGAGCTGTGGTATTGTATGAGGAAGTTGGGAGTGGCAGAGAAGTATGTAAGAATGGTACAGGATATGTACAAAGGTAGTGTGACAGTGGTGAGATCTTCAGTGGTAGTGACAGATGCGTTTAAGGTAGAGGTGGGATTACATCAAGGATCCGCTCTGAGCCCTTTTTTATTTGCACTGGTGATGGACAGGTTGATGGACGAGATCAGACAGGAGTCCCCGTGGACTATGATGTTTGCAGATGACGTGATATGTAGTGAGAGTAGGGAACAGGTTGAGAAGACCCTGGAGAGGTGGAGATATGCTCTAGAGAGGAGAGGGAATAAAGGTCAGCCAGACTAAGATGGAATATATGTGTGTGAATGAAAGGGAGGATCGAGGAATGGTGAGGATGCAGGGAGTAGAGTTGGTGAAGGTGGATGAGTTTAAATACTTAGGATCAACAGTTCAGAGTAATGGTGAGTATGGAAGAGAGGTGAAGAAGGGAGTACAGGCAGGATGGAGTGGGTGGCGAAGAATGTCAGGAGTGATTCTTGACAGACAAGTACCAGTAAGAGTGAAAGGGAAGGTCTACAAGAGGGTAGTGAGACCAGCTATGTTATATGGGTTGGAGACAGTGGCATTGACAAAAAGGCAGGAGTCAGAGCTGGATGCGGCAGAGTTAAAGATGTTAAGATTTGCACTGGCTGTGATGAGGGTAGACAGGATTAGGAATAAATGTCTTAGAGGGTCAGCCCAGGTTGGACAGTTTGGAGACAAAGCCAGAGAGGCGGGATTGTATTGTGTTGGACATGTTCTGAGGAGGGATGCTGGGGTATATTGGGAAAAGGATGCCAAGGATGAAGCTGCCAGGTAAGAGGAAAAGAGGAAGGCCCAAGATTAGGTTTATGGATTTGGTGAGAGAGGACATGCAGGTGGTTGGTGTGACAGAGCAAGATGCAGAGGACAGGAAGAAATGGAAACAGGTGATCCATTGTGGCGACCCCTGACCGGGAAAAGCTGGAAGAAGAGGGAATGAAAATTGTTCAAAAGGAAATATGTATATTGCATGACAGTAACAGTGGAAAATGGTGGTGTAGTTTTTTCTCTTCTGTTAATGTACATATACCAATATTACAAATGAAAATGTGGTGATGGAATGCAGTTGTTTAAAAATGCCTTGTAACTTTTCAGAATGTATAGGTTGCATCCTAACAGGAGCTGGAGACTTTGCTTACATTGGTGATATTGCAGTCATTGGTCAGTTGTGGCAGGAATGTGGTTGACATGTCAGAGCTGCTGAGCAGATTAAAAATGTTTAGCTTGACCATAAAGGCAAACACATTTCAGGAATCACATAAGTAACCTATCTTGGTTCGCTGGGTGGGTAGAGGCAAAATTCATGCATGACCTGCCAAAGTGGAAGCTATCTAGGCATGACCTGTCTGTGTTAGCAAAAATCATCCAATGATATATTTCTTGGTACAGTATAGTATTGGAGAATATTTGCCCCTCACTTTAATGTCACAGCCACTTATCTCCCATTCTTACCGGATAAAATGGCTGTATAAGGTTTTCTGGATGCCAGAATGTGGGAATGCTTTCCAGAAACTTAAGGAAGCATAGAATGTACCCCCATGTACTAGCCAAATGTTCTGACCAGAAAGTCTTTCTAGTAAAGTTATATTATGCCATTCTCCATATAACCCTTCATTCCTCAGAAAATGCATATATTACACAAACCACAGTTAAAGGACTTTGTGGATTTATTACTGTTTCTTAGATTTGAACATCATTGCACATCCATTCAGAAGGCCATAGGTTAGTACTAGGCTAACTGCCCTTGCAGGCCATTGTAAGCCTAGCCAGTTATCCCTTGTCAGACTCCAACCTTGCACCTTGTGTTTGTAAGGCAAACACCTTAACCATTAGGCCACCCTCCCACCCTGCATGTGGTTACCTGTCCCTGCAAATTCCTCTTTTTGTTAACTACATTTGCCTTCAGACTCATAATATGATAGCTACTGTCCCACCATTAGATACAACTTTCCTTAAAATCCTTTTCCTACCTTCTTGATATGAATTTGAATGACAGTTTCCTCAAACTTCAGAAACTCTCCTTTTGTGTACATGGTTGGCCTGGTGGGGGTGCTTCTCCAGAATAGTTACAGCAAACTAGGTCTCTGCAGCAGAGCTCGCAGAGCTTAAAATGTACTGGATTTAGGAAAAAAAAGCTTATGAAATTCCTAAAGGACATGTGCACATGATTATTTCCTTCCCTCTTTGCCAATCTCCATGAAGCTGCTCCACAAAATTGCATCCTGAGTCACTCATTTGAAAAACAAACCATGTAAATGTGTATATAGTTAACGTTAGCCCCTCCAGTTTGCTCATGGAGCTATAGTGTTAAATTAGTATTTTTTCCTATAACCTCACTTTGTTGCCTGCTTGGCTGTATTTGCATGGAAAATATGTACTATGAACATTACTATTGTCTATTGCTTTGTGACCTAATATCCACAAGTTGTGTATTGACTTTTATTCTGAAAGTGAATGTTAAAACATTATGTACTATATCAAAATGTGAAGAATAGGCAACTTTGCCATTTTGTGTTTAGAGACACCTTATACTCAGGTCATGGTTGATGAGGGTCTGAGGACCAGTCCACCCACCCAGTTATTAAATGCATACATACATGCATAGGTTGCACAGAACTATCGGGCAAAATGGAAAGCTTCTTAGATGTGTAGGATTGCAGTCGTACAGTATATAATAGTCCAGCAGTGGTGTGGTGTTGGTAATGTAAAGGTAAATGTCCTGTCAAAACAGGAGACTGAACTGCATCTGTATTTGCCAAACTTCACTTTTAGTGGTAGCTGAATAAAAGGATAGGGGAGTATAAAATGCTGAAAAGTTGTATCAGGCAGAGTTGAGTAATTATTTTTGATGTACACAAAGGCTTATGTAGGCTTTCACAAGGACTGAGAATCACTAAGAAGTGACCCATTTATTACATTTTTTACTCATTTGTTTATTGAGTAAACCCACTGGGCATAAGTGTCCCTTTTCAGGGGTCACCCAGGAGCACTGTCTGGTTAAGTGACGTGCTCAGAGTCGCACAGTAGGCAAATAAAGGTGGCAGGAATCAAACCATGTACCCTGGCCTACAAGAATAACTCTTTCAGCAACTTAGAGCCTTAATCCTCTCTGCTAAGTGCCAAACCATTTATAATGCAGGTTCTCTCTCTTAGGTTAAATCACTGTTCATCTTTTGTCTTTTTTCTGAATGCATGATCGTTAAGTAAAGAACATTTTACATACAGTGAATGTTCACAGACTTTTTTCCTTAAAGTGTAACATCCAAGCTAAGATAATCAAATCAACTCTCACATTCCTAAGGGCAGTACACTTATAACCTGTTCCTAAAGCAGACATTTTTTTAAAATAATTAGCTAATTATACTGATTTCTGTTATAACAAACTTAACAAAGTTGTGAATGGAGGTGCCATAGCCGTCACTTTCATTTAATGCTTCTCCCCAAAGTATGTACAGGACTTTGTGCTGTTCTATATTAGTGCTACATTTAGTATTGCTATTTAAAGCGTATAGTCTGGCAAACTGTCTTTTTTTTTTTTTACTGCTGATTGTATATGTAGAGCTTGGTGATTACTCTAGTGTGTATATGCATACTTGCATATCTAAACTTACCTGGGAAGCTGGAGTGGCTTCATAGGCATTTATTTTATTGATCTCTGCTTCACAGTATTCTGCATTTACAGCAGAAACACAGCTTGTGCTACAAATTCTAGCCAATATCTTACCTACCAACAGTTCTAACTGGTATTAGTTAGCAGAAACATACCTGCTATCAGTAAGGAGAAACATGTAGTTTGTTTGGTATCTGGTATTTGAAAAGCAGAAATGATGTTTGTTACCCAACTTCAGTGTCATTTGGTATTAGCAGAAACCTACCTGCTATATTAGTAAGGAGAAGCATAATTTTGTTTATTTGATAGCTGAAAAGCAGAAACAGTGTTTTTTGCAAACTCTAACCTGCATCTCACCTAACTACAGTTCTAACTGGCTTTGTAAGCAGAAACATGCTGGTATTTGTAAGCAGAAACATGCAGTTGTTTATTTGGTATTTGAAAAGCAGGTACATAGCATTTGTTATACATTCTAACCAGTATCTTACATAACTGTGGTGCTACTTTAACCTATTAGGCTAAGTACTTTGTTAAATTAGTCTATTATGATCTGCCTAGACACTGTTTCGTATTCTTTGTGATTCTTTACTCTTCTCTGGACATTTATCTATGTACCTACTTACTGTACCATTTCGTGTACCCACTGTCTGTCTTCTGATAACCCTTCTATCACTCCCTGACTAATATCCTCTACTCTGTCCTAGTTTGTCTCCTTTTCTCCTAAAACTATATTATTCACTTTCTGCTCACACTCTGATTTTTTTCTCTTTGCAGTTTGCTCGGGCCATCCACAAGCCTCGGGATCGCGCCCCCACCCACCTTGGGTTCTGAAGCAAAGTTTTAGCAAAAGGTCAAATCATCCCTGGGAAATCTCAACTGCCATATACAAGCCTTCATTTACAATTAATTATTAGGTGAATGTCATTGAATTGTTTTTAACAATTTTCTCTTACTTTGTGACTTATCTTTGTGAGGTGAGCACAACTGCATTGTGCTCCATTCAGCTTCCAACTTGGAGAGCTTTAATCAGGTTGGCTACTATGTAGCAACATACTCTACTAATTATATAAGATCCTTATTCCCTCTATATGCAAACAGGTGAGCTCCAGAGTCTAAGATTAAAACTATTCCAAAACAAAATTTTAGTTCAGTCCCAATTCCCTTAGCTCTACTCCTTAAAGAGCTTGCTAGCAACATTTACTAATAGACAAACAGCTACTTATTTATTTTTTGAGCTTTCTCGGGTGTAGCCCCACTCCGTTTGCCCTTGCTACGCTCAGGCTCACTTCCTACCCCATTCCCACCCACCCCTCATTTCCTTTAGACCTAACTATTGCTAACACCCACTCTGCATCCTACTTCCCCTTCCCTGTTCTCCACACAAACCATTTACTAACCCCTCTCCCTCTCCACTTGCAAACTATTACTTCTCCTTCCACTGCCCACATTACTCCTACCCCCCTACTCGAACATCACTTAAGCAACACACTCTCACATACCTACCTGCAGAATAAACCTACTAAGTCCCCAAGCACCAATTTCAGTACTCTAGCATTCAATACTCTTACCAATCATGTCTGTCTGTACTATTTTTCATGTACTACCTCCATTACTCCTTCACACTCTCACCTCACTTAATATCCATTTATCTCCTACTCACAAAGTTCCTACAGTACCTCATACTAGGGATACCTCATCTCCTTATCATTCATTTGGTATTTTCACTTCTATCTTTTCTACTGAAATTCTTCTTCCTAAAATCAAAATTCCCCCCACCTACACCACATTCCCTAAAAATAAAACAAAGTATTTTATCTTTAACTTACACAAATATAACTGCCACTACTACCCTAATGTTCTTCTGCTTGCAGGAGATATTCATCCTAGTTCAGGAGTTCAGGCCCCTACTCAACACAACTCCACCTAGAACTATAGTCCCACTAACCTATACACCTCTGGCCCCCCAACAAATCAATCTCCTTTTTCTCCATAAACAATAGAAGTATATTAAACAAGGTTAGTGTACTTCATGCTTGAATCTCAAGCCACACCCCTGATGTCATCACCCTAACAGAAATTTGGCTAAAACCCCAACACCATGACAAAGACTTTCTCTCTCCTGGCTATAGTACACTGTGCCTTAACCGCCAAAAGAAAAAGGGTGGTGGAGTTGCCATTGTTTACTCTAGCCACTTTACTCTGACAACTCCTAATAAAACTATCCCCTGCTGAAATACTGACAGCCAACCTTGTACTTAATACTCACTGTCACAATAGCGATCTACATTCTCCCGAGGAATAACTTACCCCTGCTGGAAAACATACTCTCATACTTCTCGCAACATATTCCTAATGAAACCGTCATTCTTGGTGATGCCAATATTAATTGGTTAACTCTCTGTACCCCAAATTCTTCCTTACACATCAAGTTGTACGCCTTTACTCAACTTATCACTGATGCCACCCATACCAACAACTCTCATACCCACAGCATCCTTATCGACTGGATTCTAGTTTCTCATCCCTCTAAATATCACAATCCTGAAACCCTTTCCAACACACTAAGTGATCACTCCCCCGTAATAGTACTTGGTTATATCCCTCACTTTACTAAACAGCATAGATTTATCACATGCCGCAAGCTTACTAACTTCCACCCTGACCCCTTTAAATCTCTTCTCTCTAAAGTTAACTGGAATTTCCTTACCCAACTCCCCTTTGACGATGCTGTCCTGTCTTTCAACTCCACTTTTCTCGGTATTATTGACTCACTTGCTCCACTTCGCACAATTCGTATTAAATTAATATAACTCTATGGCTATAAAATTCCACTCAAATCCTAATGAAAAAAAGAGACCGAGCATGGAAAACATGGACCAAAACAAAGCTCCCCGCAGACTTGCTAAAATACAAAGAACTTAGAAATCAGACCAAAATGTGTATTTAATAAAGATAAAAGACTTCTACTCTAATGCACCCTCAGCCTTGAAATCTAACCTCCCAAAATTTTGGAACTCATTAAACCACATATTACATCCTGGTGGTCCCTGCTCTCTCAATCCTTGTCCTGATAAGACTCCCAAAGGTATTGCCTCCACCTTCAACACATATTTCATTGACTTTGTATCCAAATTATTTAACCCCAGTGCCAACCTACCTGTAATAATATTTCAAACACTCTCACAAATCCTACTATACTCTCATTAAATTATTTTTCCATCATACCTGTACCCACTAGCTACATCAAATCCCTACTCTCTAAACACAAACCTTGCTCAACTTCTACCAACAACATTCCTTCCCTTTTCCTTCATTTAGCTGCTGACTCCCTTGCTCTCCTGTATCTGTCTTAATCAATCCCTGCATTTCAGAGTCCAAAGTCCCTTCCATGTGGAAACAGTTCTTCACTCTGCCAATATGTAAAGAAGGTAACTCCTCAGACATCACCAATTTTAGACCAATTGCCATCCTCTCTCCTCTCTCTCAAGTTCTAGAAAAATGCATACATAAACAAGTTATGCACTACCTACTCTCTGAAATTCTGCTTACACCTACTCAACATGGCTTTACACCAAAGCATACTGGTACTACTGCCCTACTATCATTCGTTAATACTATAGCCCTTGCCAGAGATTGTCTTTTGCCTATTCTTAGATCTCTCTAAAGCTTTCAACACCATCTCTCACCCTCTCCACAAACTAACTAACTAACCTTAACTTCTCTCCTGCTACTGTTGCATAGTTTTCCAGCTACCTCACTGACAGATTTCAAGCAGTGAAGTGGCAATCTGCACACTTCCCTCCTCTTCCAGTTAAAATGGTTGTCCCTCCGGGTTCCATCCTTGGTCCACTACTTTTCAACATCTTCACTAATCTTTATTCTTCCTGTCCTCAGTCATCACTGGTCCAATACGCTGATGACTCTGCTGTTATCACTATTGCTGACTCTCCCTCTGAACTCATCACTACAACACAGACTTCCTTTAACTCGGTAGAAAACTGGCTCTCTGATAACCAGCTTATCCTTAACCCCCCGCCCCAAAAAAAAAACTAAGCTACTGCTTTTTCTTCCTAAAAACTGTAACCATATTAAATTCACTTTCACAGTCCTCAATAACTCGCACATCAAGGTGGAAACTAGCACTAAACTCCTTTGTGTCATCATTGACAACCAACTTAAATTCGATCTACACATTAACAACTGTATCAAGAAAACTCATCAGTAACTAGGGCTCCTCTACTACCATGTTAAAAAGCTTCTCACCAGCGAAGCTGAAGTAACTCTCTAGGTTGTGCCTACCTCCTACCCAGTCTATTATATGGCTCTCAAAATTTTTACTTGCCTCAACTCCACACTCCTTGCCAAATTTGAATCTACCTATAACAAGATAGCCAAATTTGCAGCCCATCAAACTTACAAGTCACATCACTGTATCTCATTCAAAGCACCTTAACTGGCTAGAACTACCTCACCAGCTTCTTCTCCCTCAACTCCAGATCATCCACTCTATCATTTATTAGCCTTCTTACTGTCCTACCCTATCATCTGTCATCTCCCACTATTCACCTGCTCAATCCCTCCGGAGCTCTAACCTAGATCTGCTACAAATCCACAAAACTAAAACTAGGAAAGGATGTATTTTCTATAGCTATAATCCTTCCAAGGTCTGGAACAAACTCCCACTAGAGATCAGGTCACTCAAGCAACTTAGTCAATTCAAGCTAGCCACTAAAGAATACCTGTTAAGCCAATGGATCTGCCTCTGTACCCACCCCCCTTAAACAGCTTATCAACCCTAACTGCACACCTCTGTCTGCTCCCAACTTATATAACTTTCTAGACCTTGTCTCACATTAACTTCTCTATCCTAAGCACATTACATACATTCTTATCTGCATAATGTAAGATTTTACGTTTGGTGACAAAACTATTGTTAGTCCTTCTGAATGATGTAGGATTCTAAATCCGACAGACATAATGATTACTTTACTGTAGTAAATCCTTGTTTTTCATGTATATGTTGCATTGAATATCTTTTGTAAACCAGTTATTGATTGTTTACTTATTTTTGTAAATGATCATCTGTAGAACATGTGGAGCTTTTCTCTCTGGGCCTCTGCTGAAAAAGGGATACTTAGCTCAGTTGGATAAACTCTGTCAACAAATATAAAATAAATAATAAATAAAATACGCAAGGTCACCTGATTATCATCCAGGTATTGTCTAAGCATCAATGCATACAGCAATAATTAAAGACTAGACATCAGTGAAGGAAGTTAAAATCAAGAGAGTGTTAGAAATCAGTGTATTGAGGGATAAAACGGATGTTAAATTGGAAATTAACGTGTTGGACAGAATGTAATTCACTAGCATATTATAGAAAAGGAATTAGGAACTGTTAAAAGAGAGATCAGAGTGGGAAATGTTGGGGGCGGGGGGATTTAAATGGTCATAGAGCCTTGATCAATCAGTGGACCGTTCCATTAAAAATTACTAATTCCTGTGAGGTTGTTTAACTTTGGAGGATGTTACATTAAGTAAAAGGGGGTAGAGGAAAGTGTGGGAGGCATGCTTTCCGTTTCACCCAAAGCTGCCAAGTTAATTTTTAATTACAAACTTTTTAGAAAAGCTGTCAGTTGCTTTACTTGATGGGCTGTAGCATAACAGGAATGTAATTTATGACATGAGTTTAGCAACTAGGAAAAATAACCAATTTACGGCAGCATTTGTCATTCTCTTTTTTTTCAGGGTGAAAAGCCATAAAAAAAAAGTAATTTACAAAAATATTGTCCTAAACGGAATAGTGTCTTAAGTAAAAGTTGTTAATTGTGAAATGTGAAGGAGGTAAGATGGAAGGCCTTCCTCTGTTCTGTTTCTACTTTCCCTAGCTCTGCTCTTACTTACTCTCAATGCTTCTGACCTACTTTATTCTACTCCTAATGTTTCCTGCTGTTCAGCTGTATTATCCTGCTGTCTGTTCTTCCCTAATCCTTCCGCACTCTACGTTCTCTCCTGTCTCTTTCCCAAATGCACTTTAACTTCACTAGCCCTAGACTGTTTTGTCCTTACCTACTCTGTACGCAGTCTGTTACCTAAGAACCTCTTTCTACTACCCCTGTTTATAGTCTGTACATGCACTACAACTACTACCCCTATTGTGCTCTGACATGGATATGCAGCTCTATATAGATGTGACTGATTTTTAAAACTGATCTACTCGGAATCTGCTTTCTGTAAAAAAGGAGGGGGAGTATCGATATTCATCAAAGATACCCACACCTCCAGGTTGGTGGCAAAGCACGAAGCATCAGAGACTATCCATGTGCAACTAACAGTGGGTAAATCTGCCTTCCAGTTTATAGCCTGCTACAGACCACCCTCCCAAACCCAGGAACCCCACTCGGCCTTTCTGAGAACACTAGAGAATATGAAGGTCTCTCCAAACACCATTATATTGGGCGACTTCAACTACCCAAACATAGACTGGGAGCATTACTCTAGCTCCAACACCCCAGCCCAAAGGTTCCTAGAATTTAGAATTTATAAACTCAAATGCTATGGAACAACTTGTTACCACTCCCACAAGAGGGGAAAACATACTGGACCTGATCATCACCAACATGGGGACTCTATGCTCCAGACCAGAAGTGTATCCCTCACTGGTAAGATCAGACCATAAACTAATCTCACTGGATATTCACATCCCGACCCCACCCCCTGCCCAGAAAACCACAGTGAAAAACTTCTCTAAAGCAAATTTCACACTCCTCAAAACCGAGGTGGAATCCTTCAAAGCCCCCGGGCCTGTGGAAAATACAGCCCAGACCACAGAATCCTTTATAAACGCATTCTATGAACACCTTCAGGAATGCATGGATCATACGATCCCAAATAAAACCAATACACAATCCTCCAAAGGCAGGCGTCCTGTCTGGTGGATCCCAGCCATAAACAAACTATACAATAGAAGGAGGAAGCTACTAAATGATAGAGCAAAATCCCAAAAAGGGAAGGCATCACTGATCAGTATTAGCAAAAAACTACGGGCACTCATAAAATTGTCTAAGGCCAGCTTCGAGAGAAAAATTGCACAGGACACTAAGGATAATCACAAGGCTTTCTTTAGTTATGTTAGGAACCTGGGTGGTAATTCCCAGATATGCTCAGAATTAGTCCAAAATGACAAAAAATACACTGAACCCACAGACATTGCCAACATCCTAGCTGACAGGTTCAGCGCAAACCCCCCCCCACCAAAAGGGCAAATATCTATCTCAGCAGAGTGCTGCCCCCCTGACATCTCAGATGCTCAGGTAAGAGCCGCCCTCTCCAAAGCAAAAAACACAGCATCAATGGGACCAGACGGTGTCCCGGGCTGCGTCCTACATGAACTCCAAGAAGAGCTAAACCCAAACATAAAACTACTGTTCAATCTCAGCCTTACTACAGGATATGTGCCCAAAGAGTGGCGTACAGCAACAGTGGTCCCTCTCCATAAAGGTGGTGCCTCAACGGATCCTGGAAACTATCGCCCCATAAGCCTGACTAGCTTGGTCTGCAAAGCTATGGAAAGGATCATCATGGACCTCATAAATAAAGATATTGGGGACCTATAGACACTGGTTCCTACCCAGTTTGGCTTTGTTAAGGGCAGATCCTGCCTCTTAAACCTGGTTGATTTCTTTGAAACAGTCACCAAGGCCATTGCCGAGGGGAAGGTGGTCCACACAGCCTACCTGGACCTCACAAAAGCCTTCGATACAATACCCCACTCGGGCATTATAGATAAGCTCACCAGCTTAAATATAAACCCCTATGTCACTAGATGGATTGCAAACTGGCTCAAGGACAGAACCCACATGGTTAGAATTGCTGGAGCCATGTCAGACTCCAAACCAGTTACAAGTGGTGTCCCACAAGGCTCAGTCCTGGGACCTCTCTTGTTCGGTATATATTTCTCGGAGGTACAGGCCAACATGGAAGGACTGTGGCTGACCAAGTTCGCAGATGACTGCAAACTGGGCGCCATAATCGACTCTCCAGCCGACACAAGCATCCTCCAAAAGGGCCTCATAGAAACAGACAACTGGTGCCAGAGCCATGGCCTCAAGCTAAATGCCAAAAGTGTATAGTCACCCCTTTGGCAAAAACAAAGTGCCACAAATTACCACATAGGTGGTAATCCATTAAGTACAGAAGAAGTAATTAGGGACCTGGGGACCCAAGTTGATAGCAATCTCTCATTTGACAACCACATGGCCAAAGTGGTTAGAAAAACATTTTATATAGCCCACCTAATCATGAAGGGATTCACATCTAGATCAGGGAGGTCATCGTGCCTCTTTACTCATCCCTCATCAGGCCCATAATTGAGTACAATGCCCCTTTTGGGATGTACCTTACCAGACACCTGCAGCAACTGGAAAGACCCCAAAAGTACCTCACCAAGAGGATCAAAGGGCTCAAACAGATGCCATATGCTGCCCGGTTAAAGAAACTCCAGCTCTACTCAGTGACATACCGCCTGTTCAGAGGCGATCTGTGCCTGACGTATAAAGCCATGTCCAACCCGGAATTAATGGACATGCTGCACCTCAGAAAATCCAAATCCCATCGAGCTACGCGCTCGAGAGACCTGAACCTCAACACTGAAATAAATAGGACATGCTGGAGGGACAGATTCATAACCCAGAGGCTCCCTTCACTCTGGAATAAAATCCCAGTCCAGGTTAGGCAGAGTCCCTCATTGACTCTTTTCAAGAGGAATCTTGATGAGTGGATGGGAGATCGTAGGTTTACCCCGGGTATCACTTCTGTGTCACTGTTAGACAGAGGCACAGTATACTAACCTCGAAAAAGGGCATAGCAAAATAAATTTAAAATGGGTGGTGAAAGCCAAGCACATTCTGGCTAGGCTTATAAATGCCCTAGGGCAGATAGCCTAGTATGAACCTATGTATGTAATTGCAATAGAATTATCTTTTACTTGTGGTGTATAAAGTTATCCTATTAGGAAAGTTATTAAAGCTTTTCCCCCTCCCCTATATGCTTGTCTTTTTCATACTGAAGTTTGAATGTGGGATTATTGCTGTGTGGTAGTCTGCCATCATGCCTTTCTTTACTTCTCCCTGACATTGTTCATCTTTGTATCTGGTGGTCTTTTTTGTATTGCTTACAGACATTATGGTTTAAATTGTACAATTTGTAATTGTTTTAGCCTTTGAAAATGTTTTATATATACATGCACACACTTTTGGAAAAAGTCTGAAATGTATATATATTTTTTTTGTATTTAGTTTTTCTTCCACATGGTTACATATTTCAGGCCTGTTTTCTAGCTGTAGCAGTTATGTCTTTCCTCCAGGAGCATTTGTTTGTAACAGTTTCTGCAGCACCGGTCCTGTATTTGAACAGCTCGATTGTAAGGAATATATTCATATATTTGTCCATAATGGTGTAGAACCAAGATTAATGACCACTGTGAAAACAAATTTAAGAACACTAAATTTGTTTTGAGAGATGTTGGTGTTATTGTAGAGTGGTTTAAGTTCCCAGTGCCTCTGTCGAGTAGAGCCACTGGAGTGATCCCCAGGTTGAATTTTCTATTTCCCATCCACTCATCAAGATTTCTCTTGAAGAGGGCCAGTGAGGAGCTCCGCTTGATATGTATGGGAAGTCTATTCCATAGCATGGGCAGTCTCTTGGTTATGAACCTGTCCCTCCAGCTTGTTCTGTTGATTGTGGTAATGAGGTTGAGGTCTCTGGAGCAGGTAGTGCAGAGGGATTGGGATTTCTTTAGCTGTAGCATTTCTAACAGTGCTGGGTCAGACATGACTTTGTAAGTCAAGCAGAGATCGCCTCTAAGTAGGCTGTATGAAACAGAATAGTTGGGAGTTTTTTGAGTCTGTCCATATAGGACAAGTGTTTAAGGCCTATGATCCTCTTTGTGAGGTGCTTTTGTGGCCTCTCCACTTGTTGTAGGTGTCTAGTGAGGTACATGCCAAATGGGGCATTGTGTTCGATTGGCTTAATGAGGGAAGAGTAGAGGGAGACAATGACCTCTTTCTTCCTGGAGGCAAAACCCTTAGTAATGAGATGTGCCACATAGAAGGACTTTCTGGCCACAGTGGCAATGTGGTGGTCAAAAGAGAGGTTGCTGTCAACCTGTGTTCCCAGATCACTTATGACGCCTTTTGTGTTCAGTGGACTACCATCGATGTGGTAATTCATGGGAATTGGGTTTTTCCCAAAGGGGATGACGACACATTTTTTGGCATTGAGCTTAAGGCCATGGTTCTTACACCAGTCATTGGTCTCACTGAGGCCTTTCTGTAGGATGTCAACATCACTTGGGGAGATAATTATGGCTCCCAACTTGCAATCGCCTGTGAACTTTGTCAGCCAGAGTCCATTCTTGTTGGCCTGGACTTCAGAGAAGTAGATACCAAACAGGAGAGGGCCCAGCACCAAACCCTGTGGGACTCCACTTGTGACTGTATATATCTGAAAGCAGAGCACATGCATTTCAGGAGGGTTGCCAATTAAAATCTTCCTGAAGCTGTTCCATATAAAAAATTAAATTATCAGCAAACTGTGTATAATAAGTAAACAGTAGTATTTTATATTTTCGCCACCCTATGACCAGGCTGGCAAAAGCTGGTGCCACAGTGACACTTACAGCCACTTCCTTCATCTGTGCTAGTGTTTTCCATTAAAGATGAAAAAAATTAAGAACTGTTTCTATAAGGGTACAGACAGTGTTAGTGTAAATAATTACCAGAAACCCAAATAACATGCTGGAGGCAAAATAAATAAGTAAATAAATAAAACAAAAGACCTCCAAAACGTCACTGGAAAAAGGAAGAAAGTGCTTAACCATTTTTTTTAGTCAACTAAATGGTGTTCCAGTGAAGTTTCTGAGATCTTTTGTTTTATAAACAATTACCTTCTGCCCTGTGTAAGTTTATAACAAAGTTCCAGCCATGCCCTTACTACAGCTCTTAAGTTAGTATTGTTTACACATTTGGGGGCATAGCTTTATTGTGTGACCACATGAAATAACTGAGTCAGTGAAAGTATACGAATTGTGAATATTTTTCTTTACAGATGTTGTGTACATAGGAATTGTTACTGCAAAGCATCATGAATTCGGGCTGCTGTTTTTGAGAGCTGGTAAAAACGTCCTGTGTGAGAAGCCTCTTGCCATGAATGTGAAGGAAGTGAAGGAACTGATTTCTGCTTCCAGAGAGAATGATGTATTTCTGATGGAGGTAGGTGCTGTACAAATGAGCGGTATTAATTTAGTTGTTAGAATTTAAACCAAGATTCCACAGTGCTGTCCCTTACTACTGGAGCTACCTTACAGACTGGTTTAGGGCAAAAGGAAGATACCCCTCTATTGTGTAAGCTGTTAGCCATATGCGTAATATTTTTAAGTTGTTGAAATGTGGTATATTTAAGTATACGGTGACTATAATTTAAACATAAAGTTGTTTTCAAACATAAAATTGTTTCCCAACATTTGCTTCGCCCAAAAATAAACGGCATCATTTTCTTCCTGTATCTTGCTTTAGTCTCATTTTTCATATACAGTTTTATTTTTGTGTTTAGTTGGGTGCTTCGTAGTTGCTTATTGTTCCCATCTGGGGGGATCTTGGATCTTTTGATGTGTTTAAATAACTGTGTGCTGCTGAAGATATGAGAGATATCATGTATCGTTAGACGGCATCTTTGTTCTGCAGCTTAGTACACTGTTGTCTTCTGTCTTGCCACCATAATGAATAATCACAATATGTAAAAACTGTGGATTATTAGAGAGTGCTCATCATCCATTAAATGTCTTCTGACCCCATTCGGCTGTCTATTATGACTCCCACAGGCAGTCAGGAGGTACATATTTCATATCACTTTGTGTGTATGACGATGTGTATTGAGCACTGCAGAAACTAACCAGTGTATTTAAAATGAGCCCCTTGTCAGTAGTCTGTTATTTTAAACAGACTTTAAAATGAGCCCCTTGTCAGTAGTCTGTTATTTTAAACAGACATTGGTGCAACATTATGAAGAGTATATTGCCCGTAGGCTGTCTTTCAGTTTCTATAGAAGAGTTGTACGTAGCAATTAGAAATGTGGGTTATGTGAATCTGCTTTTGCTAGTAATGTCAGATTAAACAATTGTATCATTTCTAGTTACATTTTTTAGCACTTGCTTACATGGTATATGATGTATGGAATGCCAAGTAATTTTCAGTAGCTCCACTCCATATTTACAGATCGTGTAGTTGAGTAAAGCACTGTGAAATGACTGGGAGAAAAGGATGTTTGCAGACCAGGCCATGGTCATCTCAGAATGGCAGAATGCTTTCATGGCAGTTCCTCCTTGGGTTTTAAATGTCTTGCATTTTAAATTTGTTGTTTTATTCCCCTACAGAAGGAACAGTTTTGTCCTTTTGTAATATGCTTGTATCATAATAATGAATCGGACACCTCCGCATAGCCGTTCGTACTTTGTGCCTTTAAACAGGGCTACAACAGTGTGCTGCTTTTCATCTTTGTGGTGTGTGGTTCGAGCCTGATTCCTGGTCATTGTGTGGAATTTGCATGCTATCCCTTTTTGTATTAGTTTCCTGCTGGCCCTTTGAGTTCTTCATCCCTCAAAGACAACTGTACTTGTCCATCTAGTGCCCATAACTGTTTCCTGGTTTGACATCCCCCCATAAGTTGAAGAGAAAAAAAAGGTCTTCTCCTTCTTGAGGACTAAACAAAAAGGGGGTCCTTTCTCTTCCTTAGCAAACCACTTGCTTCAGCAACACACAACAGGTACAACATTGAAGCTTCAACGATGACTGGACATGCATTACCGGAATTCATTTTTGAATGCCGTACTGCACTAGACCATGCACTGAGCACTGAAGCACTTCAGCAAATGCAGTACTGGAGTTGCCCCTCCTGTCCTATCTTAGCTACCCCTCTGCTCAAAGACATGCTGAATGACCCTTCACTGTGAAGTGATTGTCCTGACCTGTTTGTTCTGGATCATGGTTGAAAAATACCTACAAGGATGAGGTCTTTTACATGCTTAATATGTAATGGGGTATGTAGTCACAATTACTTTCATATCAGGGAATTAAATGCAATTCTTAAATCACTCAAAACACTGAAGCACAAAAGAAAACAGGAACAGTCTGTCATGACTGCGCTGTATACACCTACATGTTAAAAGTTTTGTGAACATAGAAAAGCACCATGCCTGCTGCAGAATGAGAAAAAATTACAGAAAAAAAAGCCAAAGCTATTTTTAATAAAAAAATAAATAAATAAAATGAAAGAACTTGATATTGTTGAGAATTTGTGTAGATTTATCTACTTTGTAAGAACAGATCTTCAGAATTCTGTGTTACGGCGTATTAGGGGAGTAATACTTTTCTGTGCATTTGTGTTACTGGCATCTTAAGAATATATTTATGTAGTGGTTACACTGCCGCTGCATTAGCCACTTTCTTTAGATAAAAGCCATGTCGCTGTTTTTTACCTGTATTAGGTTTCGTTTCATTTTCCCCTCAGGGTTTAATCTAATACATAAAAGTCTTTTGAGAAATAAAATTGTTTTCTTTAACTCTGTAGATTTGTTAGTAGAAGGTCATGGTTGGTTTACTGCCTTCTGTTACTTAGAGCTCTTGTTCTCGGTCGGTGTGCTTTCTCTGTTCAGTTTGCATGTTCACCCAGTGTCGGTTTGAGTTTTCACTGGAAGATATAGATGTTAATCTTATAGATCACTGCTACAGTAGCCATACCTATATGTGTTATATCCTGATTAGGATATACTAGCCAGCCAGCTTCCACAGCTTTAGGGCACCTTCCAAACACCCAATCCTCCATGTAGCTCAAGCTGAGCTGATGGAGGTTTGGGTGCCAAGCACTTCGGAGGTTTCCTGCCCCTCCTCTGCAAGCTTTTGAGGATTGACAGTCTGCTTGTGCTGTTCCTTTGCTGGGCAGGTAAGTTTTTGTCAGTGGAAAAAACTTTCAGTTTTTTAAATGTATTTGTTTTTTGGTATACTTTCCTGTTTAGGAAAATTTAAAGCTAAGAGTTTCTGTTTTAACAGACTGTCGTGAGACTATACTGTACTTTTAAATGGGAATGCGCTTTTTTGTTTCAGTTTAAAAGTTGTTCAAAGTAATTTTTTTCTCTAAAGAAATTGTATTTATTTTACTTTTTGAGGCAGAAATAAAAGTGCTTTTTACTATGTTTTTGTGTGAAAAAAGTGACTTTTACAGACTTTCAGTTTTTACTGACTTTTGGTGCTTGTCTTTCCCAGGAAAGAAGCACCGTTTTGGCTTGACCATGGAATAGTCTAACCGATCCCATGGTCTGTCCTCCTTCCAACCACAAAAAGAAAAAGGTAAGGAAACTGTCTTTGCCACCACAGCAGGCTAGCAATTTGCCACAGCTGCAGGTGGGTAATTCTGCTGTGGGCATTGCTCATTCCTCAGGCCACTCATGTTTTACTCTGGATTCCTCTGGAGTCCTCACGCCACTCATGTTTTACCCTGGATCCCTCTGGATTCCTCAAGCCACTCACGTTTTACCCTGAATCCCTCTGGAGTCCTCAGGCCACTCATGCGTCACCTCGGATTTCTGTGGAGTATCACCTGCAGCCACTATAGACCAACGGTAAGCCTCATCCTTTTTGGCTGTTTGGGTCCCAGAGAGAGACACTCTTGTTGGTCCTCCGAGAGAGAATAAGGGAAAAATGACCTGTTTTGTCAGAATGTTTTTATTTATATAAACACCTTTATTGAATTAACACGTGACATAGACAAATTTACATTTATATAAAAGTAATCAAACTGTAAGTTCTCATTTACAAACATTATACTTCACATATATTGTTATATATCATATAACCTAAGCAGCATTGCATACATTATTGAATTCATGCCCTTGTTTAATTAATTTAATAAACATATTTCTTTTTTTTATCACTTATGACATAGGTAATTGTACTTTTATATAAATGAAAACAAACTATACAGACACAGTCCTAGTTGCAAGTATTTTACAACACAAACCATACTGGTACACTCCCATTTGCAAACATTATACATCACTTATAATCTACCCGATCATTTACAGTCAAACATTACATAGCTCATTTAAGTCCTGCAATCTTTTAAACCTCATTCCTCCCCGTATGTATTGTTCCCACGGTTTCCATTTTTTCCTATGTAATTTGTTCCTCCCCTCTTCTAAAGATCCCAGTTCCAGTTGTTTTTATCTCTGTTTCTATATTCACTACTTCTGTTACAGTTGGTTTAGGTTTTGATTTCTATTTTCTAGCAATAACTTTTTTTGGCAGCCACCATAGTTAGATTCATCAAGACCTTACTGTGTCTAGGCAATTCTGATTCTGTATCAGATCAGAAAAATCATTTTTGTTGTCACCAATCTGCCAACCCAGCATCGCTTAACAGAACAGTCTGCAGGAAAGCCTTAAAGTCTGCCAATGCATTGCTCTCCCAGAAAATATGTTCCCAGTTACCTCTTTCTTTCATGTCACACCTCCAACATTTGATGACTACCAGAAGAAAAATTTATGAGTCTGCTTGGGGTGCAAAAATATCTATGTAAACATTTCCTAGCCAAAATCCTAAATCTTCTAGATTTTGTTGTGTATTTGGGAGACATGCATATATCCCCATTATTTCTTTGTGAATTGCTTATCTAATTTATCTTCTCAATCCTTTCTAATCTCTGATTGATTCTTATAGTTATTGTGCAATATTTTATATGCTCTAATTATCCCTTTTTTAATGGCAGCTTCTGCTCTAGATTCTACTAAAACCTCTACCAGTGCTGGTCTTTTGTTTAGGACCCCCCCCCTATTTATTTCTCTTTGGCTATATTCTCATATCAGTCCTTGATAGGGAAGGCAATCTCTAACCTGCAGTCCAGATTAATTCTTGGCATATTCCCATTCTGTTACCTTTCCCTCTCTAGTTATTTGCTCCCAATACCTCGGTTCCTGTGCCAGTTTTCTCCAGTAAATTCCATCCCCCTCTTGCCTATTGTCAGTTTCCTTAATTGCAGTCATCCCTATCAGCAGAATCTCCTTTCTCCATTCTCGTGTTGGCTCAGTTCTTAGAATACTTTCTGGTACCTTATGGATATAATAGCTTGTATGATTATTGTTATTCTCTTTAAAGGTCGACATCCAAAATCCCAGTCTCTCTTGTTTCTTGAGCTTCCCCCCCATTTCATCATCAACCCTTTCCACTTTGAATTATAGTTTTCTGCTTCTGCTATGTATAGGAGCCTTAACTGTGTTGCTTCAAAATACCCCTTCAATTCGGGTAATCCCAATCTTCCCTGTTCTGCTGGAAGAATCCGCTTATCCTATTTGACTGTTGCCATCCTTCCCTCCCAGATGGTCCTTCAGCTCTTTAATAATTGCTGTACACTGCTTCTCCTCTGGTTGATAATGCCTGCCCTGTGTATAAGACTAAAGGGACTTAAATATTTTAACTGCTTGTATATTACTATCCCTATACATGTAACAAAGCTTCCATTTTCTCAGTTTTTGTATTATCATTTGTTTAGTATCTTCCCACATATCCTTAGTTGCCACACCGGAATCATTTTTAATCCATCCTCATAAATACTTCATTTTATCATGTCCCCATAAATATGGATATTGCTGAACCAATTTGTGTGTGGGTACATAATTTACTGCTATTGCCTTTGTTTTAGCTTCATTATTTTTGTATCCTGAAAAGATTTGAAACCATCTCAAAATGTTCCACAGCCCTATTATGTCCTTTTCTGTTTTTTTTTTTTTCAGGTGTAAACTATCATCTGCAGAGCCAGCATTTCTTGACTGTAATCCCAGTCATATCCTTGAATTTCTGAGTCCCTTATTTTCTTTGCCAGTGGTTCTAAATATAATGCAAATAACAAATGGGAAAGAGGATGCCCCTGCCTGGTTCCTCTGGTCAGGCAGAAATTATCAAAGAGGACCCCACCCACTTTGTCTCACCTCCAATCCCTCATATAACCTCCTTGTCAACTTTATAATTTTATCAGGAAATGCAAATGCTTCCATTGCCCTGCTCATAAAGTCCCAGCTTATTCTGCCAAATGCTTTCTTTGCATCAAGACCCATCAACAAGAGTGATTTTTTTCTTACATTCTGCTTCCCCCGGATAACCAATGTTCTGTTAATGTTGTCAAATGATTTCTTCCCCTCCACAAAACTGCAGTGATCCGTATCTATCAATTTTGGCATCATGTTTGCCATTTTTTTAGCCATTATAGACAAACACGTTATAATCATAGTCTAGTATTGAAATGGGCCTGAATGAAGCTGGATCTGATATACCCTCTTTAGGTTTTACAACTACCACTGCTTTCTTCCAGGATAAAAGAAAAAGTAGAATAAAACCAGAAAACTCAAGCAAAAATCCAAAACCAATTTATTCGGAAGTACAAGACTTTCACCACATTGGCTTCTTCAAGTGAGTACTACATACAGTTAAAATTCAGTTACTTAAATAACAGCTATAAGTCACACGATCAGACCATTGCATTTAAAAACTTTAGCAGTGGTTTCAAAGTAAAAGCACTGTTTAACCCAGGGGGCAGATGTGCTGTAAATCTGAGGATCCATTTCACCTCATTTTCTGTCAATACCTTAACATCCCCACCTCTTAATGGTAAAAATATTACCTTTAAAATAACAAACCGAAAACAATGTTCACCATTTGTTTCAAATATGTTTATACAAGGCATTTGTAATAACCTTCCATCGTATGTCACTCGTGGTCAGATATCTGATCCCTCAACCTTCTATTTGTCATCCCCACATAGTACCAGTCACATTTCACACACTTTGCATAGTACATAATATTCTTAGTATTACAGTTGCCATAGGTGCGTAATGCTTTCTTCCAAGATGTTGGTATTTCTCCTCTTAAAATACTGTTAAAACCTTGCAGATCTTTAGCAGTTTTTTCCCCTCCTAGCTTCCAAACTTCCACAGGAATACCATCTATTCCTGGGGATTTTCCTGTAGATTCATTATATATCACCATTTTTATCTCGTCGTCTAGCCTAACTGTTAGTAATTGAGCCCCATCTACCTCTAACCTTGGCATATTTAATTCTTCCATTAACATTTCCATTTGTATCTTTTCTTGATTTCCATATTTCTCTGCTTTATACAGACTTTCATGGAATTTCTGAAATATTTCTAATACTTCTACAGGATCTCTTTTTATCTTCCTTGTTATAGGCTCACAAAGCTTGGAGGCAGCCCTTTCTACTTCCTTTTGGCTGAGTCATTGTGCTAAAACTTTTTGTGGTCTAGAATTATCAAAAACCAGTTGCTTAACAGCAATCTTTCTAAACTTCTGCATATTATCGAGGTAATCCCTTATTTTCTGTTTAGCATTCTGCAGTTTATCCTCCTTTAGTTCTGTGAGATTCTCCCTATTGTGCAGTACTTTAACATTTGTCAGTCCCGCTAAATAATTCTTGTTACTTCTTAACCATATCTCCCTTTTTTATTTCCACCCTATTTTTAAACTCCACCTTAGTTTTATTCCACTCCTTGGCTGTATTGTCAGAAGAAATTTCTGTCTTCTCAAATAGCTCCAGAAAAATATCCACTACCCATTCCTTAAATTCCTCTTTTTTTCAACAGATAAGTGGAAAAGCATCAGTGTCTGTCTCATTTTTATTCCATTACCCGGTATTTTTATTTTAGTTGTTATTGGTGCATGATCTGAAATAGTTATTGGGTGTGTATCAAGACCTTCAATTAAATGCACAGGTTCTTATGAAGTGTAAATTCTGTCTAGCCTTGCCCAGTGTTTGTATCTTGGGGAATAATATATAAATTTACTCTGAACTCCTATTACTGAATTCACATCTTCCATGCCAAATATTTTCGTAAATTTCTTCAGAGGTCTACCCTCCTTTGTTGTACTTTCCTTTCTGGACCCCAAGACACATCTTCACTGCTGCAGATCAAATTCCAGTATCCAGATATTAGTAATATTCCTTGCTGAAAGCTGATTATTTCTCCCAGAATTTTCTTAAGCTCCATTATAGCGGTTTTAGGTGGAATATAAATATGTGCCAATGTAATCCTTCTTAATTGCCAGTTGCCCCTTTAGTATTACAAATTCCACCATTATTATCTTTTTATCCTGTTTAATCACTATTGGAGCTCCTCTTGTAATTAATATAAGTACTCCTCTTTTCCTTTGTCTCGGGTATTCTGTTGAATAATCATCTTGAAAACGTTTCTTTATCAAATCCACATGTTCATTTCTCCGTGTGTGTGTCTCCTGCAGCATAGCTATTTGTACTCTAAATGTCAATGGTCTCAGATAAATACAAAAAAGTAGTGAACTGTATTAAAATATTTAAAGACATTACAGAAAGAATCATTGTATTAAGTTATTTTTCCACATTGTATGTATAACACCTTTTTTATTAAATGTCTAGTTCCAGCTTTTGTGTTACATGCATACAGTGTTTGGAAGGTTGAACTTTTATACAGTTTTTTTTTTATATCCATTTGAGCCTATGTCATATCTTGCAAAATGTTTTTTGTGTTATTGAAAGCCCTCAGAAAACACACCCCCATCACCCCTCTAAAACCTATTAACTTAATACTAGCACACAAAACTATGTACATCTTCAATTATTGAAATTTTATCCTCCTAATAGGAACAAATGCCCCAAACCGACAGACACACTAATGCACTTAAGTTAACCCGAAAGAAAGGTTATTTGTGCTATGACTCATGATGCAGCCAGTGCTTCTAAGTGCTGACTGGTTTTGTCTTATATTTATAGCTCTCCCAGCTGGGAAAACGCCTGAATGTTTTCAGAGAACGTTATCTCCTAGCCAATTTCTCTTTTTTTTTTCAGCTAATCACTCTCCACCAGACTGTAGCCAGTTTCTCTTTATCAGGTTGTAGGAAACACAAACCAAGAAAAACAAATATAAGATATCCAGACAACCACTCAGCAGGTACTCGTAATGACAGTTTATTGGGTTCTCAATAAAACTACACTCAAAACACGATAGTTCACAGATTAAGCGCTTTCGTTGGAATAACCAACTTCATCAGAATACACATAATACAACTCAAAGAATTTAAATACCCTCCCAAAAGGCAAAAACTCTGATATCACATCCTACTATTAGATCACTTCATGTCAACTAATGCACATATTTAAAGGAAATAATTTTGTTTGTGTCTTTTGGCTTTTCCCGGTTAGGGGTCACCACAGTGGAACTCCTGTCCGCTAATGATTGGCAGTTGATTTTTACGTACCGGCTTGCCAGGTCTGACGCACAACCTTCAATGAAGGTATGCCCATTCACACATGTCTCCACGCAGAAGACGCTCTAGCTGAGAATTGAACCGGACAGCATCTTACTGTGAGGCGACAACGCTACTGCAGCACCACCACCGCGGTTGCCAAGACATATGAAAAAGTATACACCCATATTGCAAATAAATATAAAAATGTAAACACACATGCACACACACATATCACCAATTAATATAAATCTATACAAATATGTATATAAATATATAACAAACAACTGTAAATACTGTGATACAAAAAACTGGGGTAATAAACCCATGAAGTAACAATAAAAAACTTTAAAATATTTTTTAAATAATTTTTAAATATTTTTAAATATAAAACAGAGCTTTTAGCTTCAACAAGGGGGGTTAATACTTATATGCTCGTTGATGCCAGGATATGAGCCTGCATTCAACTAATTTGCCATTAACTCTAATAATTCTAAATAATCATCCACTGGGCCACCCTGGGGTCCCAGGTCTGCATGATCAATGGCAAAATAAACCTAAAAAAATGCGTCGGATATTTGTCCACATGATTGAAAAGTGCATTGTTTTTATTTTTACATTTAATATCATAGCAGTGCTCATATACTGTCTGCTTAAAGGCCCTTTTCGTTTTGCCCACATAAAATACGTTGTATAACACGCACTTAGCAATATATACCACCCTTTTCGAAAAACAAAGTTTTTTACTGGGGTAGATTCATCCAAAATTCTTGATAAATATATATATTCACCCTCCATAACATATGGGCACTGCCCACACCTACCACATTTAAGGCAACCACTAGTTTTGTTCTCTTTCTTCTGTCTTTCCAAGAGTGCTTTAATGCTATAATCTTTTTTGTAGACAATCACTGGTTTATCCCCTATGATTTTAGAGACATTCTGGTCCAGTAACATCACTGGCCAAACATTAACCAATGTGTTTTTGATTTCATAAAAATACAAGGTGAAGGTTAGGGTGCACGATCTTAAAAAATATTGTTGTTGGAATGTAAGCTATCTCTAAACATTCCATCATCAATACCACAGCCACTAAATAAAATGTTTACTATTAACCCATTCCGTCTTTTGACAGTAACCTCATTTTCTATTTCTTTTAAAAAAAATTCATAGGGTAACCCCTTCTTCTAAACATATCAATAAGTTTATCGCATTCTGTTTGGAAGTCCCCTTCATCTCACACCATTCTAGCGATTCTGATAAATTGTCCCTTAACTAGGGACTTTTTCCTGATGAATCTGGTGCCAGCTCTCAAAATGTAAAAATTTATTTGAATACGTAGGTTTCCTGTACAGCTTAGATATAAAAGATTTACTCATATAATCCTTCACAATAGTGACATCCAAAAAATTCAAGCTCTCTATGTCAGAGTTCAGGGTAAATTCTAAAAAATCAGTGGTACTATTAAGGTATTCAAAAAACTCACCCAATTTGTCCTCACCCCCTTAACATAAAAGGACTGTGTCATCCAAATAATGACCATATAGGACCCAGTGGTTTTGTAGCATGAATTCATAATGTATTCCTCCTCCCAGTGTGCCAAAACCACCTTGGCAAACACAGGGGCACAGCATGCTCCCATGGCCACTCCTAAAGTTTGCTTAAAGAGGTGGCCATCAAAGCTTAAAAAGCTATTTTCCAAAACAAGTGCCATACAGGTCCTAATGGCATGTTTGGTGTCAAAAATTAAATCAGAATGCCTACATAGATATTCATAAAACCAGTCAAGCCCCTCCTCGTGTGGGATTACTGAAAATAGATCCTTTATGTCCAAGGTGGCCATAATAAGGCCATCATCATACATATCTGGATGTATTCTATCTAAAAAATCCCATGAGTCTTTAATAATCCAAGGCGTCTTTTCCACTAGACCTTTTAATTGATGGTCTACAAATTTGGCCAACCCATATGTTTTCGAAGCCTTGGCGTCCACAGTCGGACGTAGAGGGGGGTTCTGGATGGGTTTATCTATCTTCGGGATGCCAAAGATGGTAGGTGTTCTGGGGGTTTTACACTCTAAGAACGTGTGTGTGTCAATACTTATCTGTCGATTTAAGTAACAATTCCTCGATGGTCAAATTGATGTTCCTATAGGCTAGATTCATCTCATTGACTAACACTTCCCGATAAGTGTCAGTATACAATAGATCAAACATTTTACTATTGTAATCAAAATAATTCATAATGACCAGCCCTCCCCCCTTATCAGGTTTCATAAGTCTGATGTTATTGTTACTAATGATGTCTTGAAGTAACATCCAATCTTTTTCATCCAAATTGTTAACATAACCCCTGTGGTTATTTTTCAAAATGATTTTCCTAAGTTCATTTTCACAAAGTGTCTCATAAATCACAAGAAGAGGGTGGGTAGGTGGAATAAAGGTGCTGGGTCTTTGCAACTGGTGGGCATTTTGAGTAATAACAGTATTACCAAAATGTACCCCTAAATTTAATTTCCTCACATACATTTTAAGGTTTAAAATACTGTCAACAACATTTGCTGATCTCCCCGAGACAAAATTCAACCCTTTTGCGAACAAATTAGCCCAATCAACATCAACACAAACTTGACTAAAATTATAAATAGTAAAATCAGCATCATTGTTTTGAATGACCTGAATAACTTGTTCACAGGGTTCAACTATCTCCGGTAGACCCCCCTCCCTCCCCTCCATGACAGATAATGGTTGTAGTTGTTGTTCTGATAATACATTTGTCCCTTCCTCTCCCCCCTCAGCTCCCTGATCCTCTCGGATCTTCTCAGGGGAGGGGGGTCCACGGGGACATCCCCGTTTAAATACTCATTGTCAACAGGATTATCATTGACCACATCATTCACATCATTGTTTTGTTCATTAAAATAAACAGAGTCCTGCCCTCTAGGAGGGTCGGGGTAAGCTTTACCAGTTTCATAATCAATCTTGTCCCTATTTAGTTTATGTTGTTTCCTAGCCCTAAGTTCAACCAACCCATCGTCCACGTGTTTAAATTCTTTTAAAAATCATTCTTTTTACTAGCAAACAATAAATCAGTCTTAATACTCAGTTGTACTTTTTCAATGTCTCTAATAAGTATGGACATTTTCCTTTCTTTGCAACGTATTTTATGTGGGCAAAACGAAAAGGGCGTTTAAGCAGAGAGTATATGTGCACTGCTATGATATTAAATGCAGAAATAAAAACAGTGCACTTTTCAATCATGTGGACAAATATCCAACGCATATTTATATGTTTTTTGCCATTGATCAAGCAGACCTGGGAGCCCGGGGTGGCCCAGTGGATGATTATTTAGAATTATTAGAGTTAAAATGGCAAATTAAGTTGAATGCAGGCTCATATCCTGGCATCAATGAGCTTATAAGTATTATGCCCTTGTTGAAGCCAAGAGCTTTGTTTTATATTTAACAGTTTTTCCTTGTTACTTCATAGGTTTATTACCCCATTTTTTTGTATCACAGTATTTGCAGTTGTTTGTTATATATATTTATATTCATTGGTGATATGTATGTGTGTTTACATTTTTATATTTATTTGCAATATGGGTGTATACTTTTTCATATGTCTTGGCAATTTAAGTCAGGTATTATTTCCTTTAAATATATGCATTAGTTGACAGGAACTGATCTGATAGTGGGATGTGATGTCAGGGTTTTTGCCTTTTGGGAGGGTATTAAAATTCTTTGAGTTGAATTATGTGTATTCTGATGAAGTTGGTTATTCCGACGAAAGTGCTTAATCTGTGGACTGTCGTGTTTTGAGTGTGGTTTTATTGAGAACCCAATAAACTGTCATTACGAGTACCTGCTGAGTGATTGTCTGGATACCTTATATTTGTTTTTCTTTATCAGGTTGTAGCCACTTTCTCTTTATTAGATTGTCTCCATGGAGAAATGAGGACCAGATACAGAATGGCTACTAAGCATACATTTATTTTCTGGGAAAAAAAAAGCCTGTTAATAATCAATATTATTTTGCATTTACTATCTTAAAACGTGTTATTAGATCAATTTAAGGGCCTTAATCCAGTAATTTCCCCATGAAGGAATGAGAAAAAGCAGACTAATTTTTCTTTTGTCATGCTGTTTTAAGCAGGCTTTTTTTACATTGCAGTGTCTACATTTGTTAAGACTGAGCAAGGAGAAGGAGAAAAGAAGGGAGAAACAGCAGCACCTGTTTACAATAGTATCCCCACTGCATTTAAAAATAACCGAGAATTTTATTTTATAGCATGCAAAGATAATCATACACCACAAAAATAAAACTATTAAGAAAAAAAATTGCTTTACTTACAGTTAACTTTCTCCCTCCTCTTTCCCCTCCTAAGTATTTTTCCGAAGATTAATGGCATGAAGTAGTACATATGTTTTTAGTCCAACAAAATGTAAAAAAAATCCAATATTTACAGATTTTCTTGTTCTGTCGTATTTCACAAATGTAATTATTGCATTGTAATCCCACAGTATGTTACTGGTTTTATTACTGTTCATCTCCACTCACAAATCCTGTCTCTGCTTAATTTCCAACGTACTCTCAATTCTAATCGGCCATCATGCTTCCTTCCTTCCTTCTCTCCAGCATTTTCCATTGAAACATTGGAAAAGGTTTTACTGGTACAGTCTAGTCTCTCTGTGCTGTTTATTACCAGAAAAAAAGTAGCACAATCCTTCTGTTTAACAGCTCATTTTTTGTTGGACAAACTTTTGTATTTCTTCCTTAGCATGTACTTCACCAAAAAAATTTGTCCCACCAGGGAGGAATATTTTGAAGATAGCTGGGTACAGCAGTTTGAATCTCAAGCTTGCTTCTTGACATTACCTGAAAAGTGGAATAAATTTACTCCTGTTCTGCCTGGTGCACAATGAGTAATCATTCTCCACCAACACTCTGCTGAATCCCACTTTCAGTACTTTGTTCTTCTGCCACAGCTTTTTCAGAGTAAACTCCTTCTGTGGTAGGATTGCATCTTTACTATTAAAGATCTAGGTTGCTTTCTCATTGCCAGGTTTGTAGTGTATACACTGTGTGCCCTTTCAATAACAATGCCTTCTGTGGAATACCAGGCCAGTTGCTTATTTTTGCTTTCATAAATTTAATGCAGTCTGTTCTTCCAGCTTCTCTGGTACAACTGAAAGTCCCAGGTTTTCCATATGTGCTTTGTCCTCTAATCTATCAGTTTTTGAGCAGTTTCATATTCAGCCAACCTTTTCTTCTTTTGATTTTTGCAGTTTTACAGCCTCATCTGACTATCTGTTTAAAGATTCTTCCATTTTCTTTCCTTTTTGTTGTTTGAGTTGATGCACTTCATCAGTGTTTCATTTATTTTAACCAGGTCTGTGTGCAGTTGTCTTGTATCTTCTTCTAGGTTACTGGAAGTCATGTGTGGAGGTTGCACTGCATTTTTGCTGAACAGCTGCAGAACTTCTCCCAGTCAGTATTTTTCCTCCCCTTTTGTCACTGATTTTCTTTCGGGTCCTCTATATTTCTCTTTTCCTGGTGTCCAGGGAGTGAACTTACTAGCCAGTTACTGAAATTTACCCATAAACACAAAAGTCTACTGGCCTTCTCTGTTGAGTTTCTGTTTCCACACTGGGAGAGCTAGAATTAAGATGTTGCTCAATGTGCAGCCATCTTGGAAGAACCTGCTTTGTCAGAATGTTATGCCCATCCATGGAGAAGCTGCTGTTGCCATTATATCACTGTTGGTTCCATTTTTCCTGTCACTAAACACGTATTTACCCCTCCTCTTAGTTTACGGGGTCTGGCTCAGGGAAGCTATTGATCTTCTTTGTAAGGTGGTTTCTGGTAAAAGAAAGAGGGATATGACTTTTTCTGGAGCAATTCAAGATTCTGAATCTATACAGGAAGATGAAGGAAAAGGTGCATTGTTTTCTCCTCAGTTTTCTTATGCAAACTCAGAGAGCTCGTTTTCTGATTCATCCTGTGGGGGGGGGGTCTCTTTGTCTGACACTATATCTAGTGTGTGCCATTGTTTTTAGTGGGAGAACACTGAGGTTTCTTAGTCCCTGAGAAAATACTATGAACTGTTACAGAAGGAATTTCTAGAACCTTCATCAGTTCTGTCAGCTTTGGAGGATATCAGTGTCTAATTTTCCTGATAGAATTATCTGCCTTTTAAGAGGCAGCAGGCTGACTAAGTTTTTTTTTTTTTTTTTTACAGTCTTCCCAAACCTGACCCAGCAGTTATAACTGTAGTTAGTCCTATTGCTGCTTAGCAGTTAGTAATTCCAGTCCTGCTTTTTCTGATAAGGATAGGTGTATTATTGCTGATTATTTAAAAAAAGGGTTAAAGCTTCTGCAACTTTGATTTTTCAGAATTTTGCGTTGTTGGGCTCCCAAAATTTATTCTAATTTGAAAGTATGAGGAATATTTTGTCTGTAGTTTCTTTTTGTGAGGAAAAAATCTGCTTTAAATTTAGTTTCTTTCATTTTACAACTCATTGCTAATTGTTTACAGTGTGTATGTGTAGGTAGGTGGGTGTGGGTGTGTGAGACTCTGTTAATACTTCTTCCAAGGCTATGGCCACTGGTACTGTTTTGAGGAGGTTTGTTTTCAAAACTTCCAGAAGATGGGAAAATGAGATTTTAAATTCTCCTTTTGATAGTGATTTAGTTTTTGGTTCATGTGCTGCAAAGGGTGATCAGAAAGTGTAATGAAAGGGTTAAAAGAGTTGATACAAGGACTCTCTAAGACTTTTCAGACCTCCTTTACCAATTTTTTTAAGGGATTCAACCCAATTTTGGCAAAAAAAAGTCTTAACAAAATGCAGGTAAACAGACGTTTAAGAAGAAATGGCAAGGGGGTTCCAAAAATAATTCACTCTCCCCCAAAAAACATGACAGTCCAACGAGTCAGGATGACTGTTTAAGAGATCTTGTTGTCACCGCACACACACCCTGACAGCTCTTTTCCTTCCAGAAAGTCTGAATATCTGTTTCTCTTTGGCAACAGATAGTTTCAGACAAATGGGTTCTGAATGTCATTTATCAAGGTTACAGACAGCTGTGAGAGGATGTTCCTTCTTTCCAGGGGTAATTGTTCATCCAGTAGACTATACCAGACTTTTTTTTTGTTTCCACCTGTCTATTGTATGCTTTCCCAGGGAGTGATAGAACCACTTCTTTATGGTTGTGAAGTGACCTCATTTTGAACTCTGGCACTATCCATTACTACTTCTTTCTCATCCGTTTCCTGGTAACCCTGGATCCAAAAAAAATGGTTATCATTGTGTCCCTGTTCATCCAGACTTCAGGTGTTTCTTAAGGTTGTGTGTGTCTGGATCCCATTCTCAGTTGTCAGTCTTACCCTTTGTGAATACTACTGCTGCAATGGATAGTCCAAATTGTCTAGGATTTTGGGGTCTCGTGGCATCTATGATATCCTTGGCAAGACTCCATATGAGAAAGATACAATGGTATCTGAAGTTTCTTTAGTTTCAACACTTACATCCCTTGTCTTTTCAAATCCCAGTGCTGGGGTTTGTCACCAGAGAAATCACTTGGTGGAGACCGCAAGTAGCCCTAAACCAGGTCTCCCATTCTCTCTCCATGTCCCAAAGCAGTCAGTCACCACAGACACCTTGGACGTTGCTTGGGGAGCAGTTTCAATTAGGACAAAAGTGCAAAATGAGTGGTACACAAAGGACAAATGCATAAACCTAAATGTAAAAGAGATGCTTACCCTAATCAAGGCACTTCACCCTCAGAATCATCTTTGGTCCATGGGACCTCTTCAGGTTATCTCAACAAACAAGGGGGGACCAGGTCATACCACCTTTACAGACTAGCCATATTAGCTTGGGATATAGCTTCACAGCATACTCTCACTCAACAGACATTCCTACATTCAGTCAGAGAAATCATATGGTCTTCCAAGATTTGATCCATCTGTGGGAGTTCCTCAAGTAGACGTATTTGCCTCTTGATTGAACAATAAGCTGGTGAGATTCTGATCCAGAAGTCCATGCAAGAAGGTCTGGAAGACAGATTCTTTTTCTTTTCCTTGGACGGGGATGCTTTCCCCTGTTTCTGCTGATAATCTGAGTACTTAAGAAAATTCTGAAGGAATCCCTTAATATCATTGTGGTGAATCTGTTTTGGCCCAAGCAACCATGGTTCTCCAATAGTTTGGAAATGGCCAGGAGCAATTATCACAAGCTTCCTCACAGAGTCGATCTACTCATACAAGAACAGGGGTGTTTGATATGCTGCACTCTCAATCAACTTCAACTGACTGCCTGGATGATAGGGTCTTAATTCCCTTTAGGTGCCTGTTTACTGAGGATGAGCAGCAGGAACTATTGAAGGCAAGAAAGCCTGCTACTAGAAAATCATATTAACAAATGGAAAAGATTTTCTAGTTAGTGCCAGCAACATAACCAGCACCCACTTGGGGCTAGTAGGGGTTTCACTTAAAAGGCTTCCAAGAAAATGGGTGGCTCCTTCTTGGGAGCTTAATATTGTGCTATAGAAATTAATACTTGCTCCATTTGAATCCGCTAACCTGGGTGACTTGATGTTCTTAACATGGAAAATAGTTTTACTGATTGCTCTGACCTCTGCAAGAAGACTATCTTAGTTGCAAGCTCTTATGGTAAGTCAAACCTATCTTGTTTTCCACAGAGACATGGTTTCTTTGAGAACTGATCCTCCTCTTATGCCGAAAGTGGTACCAGAGTTTATTTTAAGCAGAAATGTCTGTCTCCCTGCTTTCTTTCCTGAACCTAAAAATGAGTAAGAAAGGATACTCAGTATCTTAGATGTCCATAGACAACTCCGGTATTATCTTGACAGAACTAAATCTTTTAGATCTTTGGATCATTTGTTTACTTCTTGTGAAGGTAAGAAGGGACAACCTGTGTCAAAACAGAGCGTTTCCAAATGGTTGTCTCAGACTATCACCTTTTGTTATACTCACGTCCACAAAACCATTCCAGGCAAGGTCAAGGTTCAGTTTATCAGGGCCTTGGCTTCATCAACGGCTTTTTATAAAGGGTTGGATTCTAAAAGTACTCTAGGTGTAGCATCTTGGTCTTCTGTTACATACTGTAACAAATTCAAAGTCAAAGTAAACTTTGTCGTCCTTTAGAACTACACACATGTAGCCTAAACGAAATTTCGTGCATCAGCTCAATTCTTGAGTTTACAAAGGAAAGTGAAACATCACGTACAAGTAGAGGAATAAACATAACTAACAGATATTATACTACTCCCAATACACGCAAGAAAGAGCAGAGGCATTTACCAACACTCGTATACGAAAAGAATACCCTCCCCTGAGTTATATTATCTACCCTATTCAAAGTAATAGAAAGTGCAGTACAGATTGACATACCTATGTTATTTGTCTAATACTGCACTTGAGTGAGTTAAATAATACTGACTATGAATGTAATAAATAAATATTGCACTTACTTGGAATATATGCAAGTATATGTTGCCCAAATAAATATTTACTTATGTGTCCAAAACCCTGGGACTAGTGCCAGAGTTCAGAAGTCTTATCACTATAGGGTAGAAACTGTTACCTAATCTTGAAGTCATGCAGCGGATGCTGCGATATCTCCTGCCAGATGCTTAAACAGACCATGCGCAGAATGCATGTTGTCCTGTATTATTTTGGTGGCCTTTCAGATGCTTCTTGCAGAATAAAGATGTTGTATCGATGGAAGACTGGAACCTTTTACCTTCTTTGCAACCCTCACCACTCTTTGTAGTGCCTTCCTTTCTGTAACTGTGCAGCTTACAAATCACACTGACGTTGCAGGTGAGGATGCTCTCTATTGCACCTCTGTAGAAGGTGGAGATGATATGAGGAGGAAGCTTAGCTTTATTCAGCCTTCTTAAAAAGTGGAGGAGTTGGTGCGCTTTCTTGACCAGTTGGCTGGTGTTTCCTGATGACGAGAGATCCTCTGATATGTGTACACTCAGGAATTTCATACTCTTAACCCTCTCCACACTCTCCCCATCGATCCTGAGTACTGGGTGGTTTGTTCTCCTTTTCTTGAAGTCGATAATAATCTCTTTAGTCTTGCTGACATTCAGGCCAAGGTTGTTCCTCTCACACCAACTGATCAGAGATGCCACATCCTCTCTGTACACCTTTTCATCCACCTTTGTGATGAGCCCCATGACTATGGTGTCATCAGCAAACTTGATGATATGGTTCGACTTGTGCTTAGCATAGCAGTCGTGGGTCAGGATGGTGAATAACAGCAGGCTGAGAACACATCCCTGTGGAACCCTGATGTTAATCGTGATGCACTTTGATGTGTTCCTACCTGAATATCAACTCTGTCTCTCTCAGTTAGACAAACAAAGTGCTACAAGACTGATTCCTTCTCTAGATCTAACTAAGGCTTTGCTAGGGCTATTCTCCAGGGGCTGCTGGACCCTTCTCCTTCCACATCCCAAGTATAGTAAGCTGCGGTAATCTACCTCTATAGCTAAGGGTAGTAGACCTGCTGTGATCAATATCATGAATGTAGTACAGTTGTGTAAATTATCTTACCATAACAGTCGATGTCCAGATGATCACCACTGCAGTAGCTGCTGCTTCCTTCCATCCCGCTTGTTTTTGGTGTGTTATTTATGCCAGGGTGTGGACATTAGTTTTCTTACTCCTAGTATTGGCCTTTCAGGGAAATTGAAGATTTGGTTAACTCCTGTGTCCCAAACAAGGTTGCAGCTAAACATACTCAATGTACTCTAGTCATTTTTTTTTTCAGACGATCTCTCAGGAACTTTATAGTTCAAACGGTACTTAGTTCACACAGTTCTAAACAATTATCGTCTAAGGTACAGTGCTGTACAAAACATGCTTTCCATAAAAATAATGCACCTCTGAATTAGCCTTTTTATGGTCCTAAGTGGCAACAACTGTAAATAAAATGTGCTTTTCTGAAGTGCATAGGGGCAACATTTTGAGAGTTGACTACATCTTTAAATGATGGGTGGATGCTGGGGGACCCAGCATAAGATTTAAGTATAAAATATAAAATGTTATGTTGTCCCATCTCACCTTCATTCTTACTGGATGGGTTTGGAGCCGATCCTCTGCTTCGACTCTGTGGAATACACTAGCTCGAGGTCTCTAACTTGGCCCATGGCAGAATAGGTATGTCATCATGCAGTGGTGCAGTCCCCAGATCTTGTTTGTCGCTTTACAAGTTTGGATGTTGTCTTCTTGGTCGTGGCTAAGTTTTTTGTCTTTTTGCTAATCTTTACACATTTAGTCTTTAGAATTGCTAGTTAGTTAGTTTAGTTGCGAGTGCTGTGCCTTTCATAGCCTTAGTAACTAGTTTATCGCTGTTGCTGTGTTTCTTGTTGGCCGTCGTTTTTTTCGCTAGGCCTGTATTGTGTATCCCGTTGCCTTTAACTATAGTGGTGTGCTTTAATTGTTGTAGTTAGTTAATTAGTTATTAGTTAGCTTAGCTCATTTAAGTTGGAGAGCTAACTGCCCATTTCAGTTAGAGGGCTAGTACTAGAGTTGTGTGTGTGTGTGTCCCTTTCTGACGGCTACTAGGTCCTTTTAAATTAGAGGACGTAGTGCTTGTTTATTTAAATACCAAGTTATTTCCCTTTAGCTTTACTGGTAGTGCTGTGTGTTAATAATTTTTCATATTTAGATGTGTTTTTCTGTGTGATTTCTATATAGTTTTATACTTCTTTTAGGATTTCTTCATCCCTACCATGTCCAAGGAAACTAGGGAGAAGGAACATAAGCCTTTGGGCCATAAGAAATACCAAAAGTGCTCCCAAAAAATGTCCATTGCAGAAGGAAATAGTGTTGGCATTTACTGTTTAAGCAATCAATTTACAGGAAACCTGCACATTCTGCCACTCCTTTAGAACCCGTGCTCTACAGGAGAGGAAAAATAAACTTGTGGTCAAAGGACTCTTGAAACCAACATTTGAGGAAACTCTGCAGTGTTCTTCTTCATCCTCGTCCAATAAGTCTTCTTCCTTTGCAAAGGACAAACCAACTAAAAGGCCATCTCCAGTCTCGTTGGCTCAGTCTGAGCCTCCTGAAACATTGTCTAAATTGTCAAAAATTTCTCAAGCATCAACCTCCTCAGCTCCACTGCCTTCGGAACCAATGGAGATAATTGTCATTGATAAACCAACTTCTTCGGCTCCAAGATCTTTGGACCTGACAGAAATTGTGACTGGGAGCTGGTCCATTGAACTTCTGCTGGTCTCCCCTACTTTGAGATCTCCTATCTTAGAGAGATCTCGTTCACCAGCCCTATCCTCCAGGTCTTCTAGGAGCCTGTCTGATTATGTGGAGAGGGTGGTGCGCAGACTTTTGAAGTTGCCAGCGCTGGCAAAATTGTTCTCTGCTCCAATCCAACAGGATTTGGAGCCCTCTAAGACTGTTACATCCACTGTTGTTCCTCCTCCGAGTCAAGCTGGATCTTCGGAGCCAGAATGGCAAGTACCACTTGCTGTAGACCCGTCTATTCTGGGACCCCTTCTGAATATTCCAGAACCGATCTCTGTTCCGACACTCTTGGTGCTATCTGTGATGTCTAGGAGCAGTAGCTCTCCAGTCGGCCCCGGGGGGGGCCCGAGCTCCTTTGGTTCCGAGTCTAATCCTTGGTGCCTCGGCTCGGTTGAGCTCGGCTCCTACATCAGCTTCCGAACTGGTCTCCCTGGAGCCGGGGGTTTCCTCTGTTTCCTTGGAAACAGGGGTGTCCTCGGAGCTGGTGGGTTCGGCTTTCGAACTGATGCGTGTGCTGTCCCCACCTACAGCTCTACACAGGGATACTGGCATTCGTCCCCCCAAAGCTCTGGCTACTGTCTCGGCACCCCCCCCCCGGATAGCAGAGATTCAGAGCCTAAGGAACCCCCATTGGGTGAACCCCACTCTTCCGAGGCCTCCCCAGAATACCCTTCTGAGAAGTCCCCTTGGAAGAGGACATGCAAGAGGAAGCATATAGACTCCCTTGATGAGTCTGTCACCTCAGACACTGACCTCGAGAAGTCAGACGGGTCCCTACGGTCGTCCTCTGAAGATATCGTATTTGCAGATATCCTTGAGATCCTAAAACAGAGAGAGGCAGCTGGAACCCCATCACCCCTTCTGATGAGGAGTCTGTGTACCTGAAGGCCTTTGGATCTCAACCTTCAGCCTCCTCGATGTCACTGCCTTTTGATGAGCTAATGGATTTGGTCACTCGAAAGGCGTGGGAGTCACCTGACACTATGGAACCAGTCCCTCAAAGGCCAAACAAGTTTTTGTCAGCCCCCACTGGAAAGGATTTTCTTACGAAAGGTGTGTCTCTAGATGCTGTGGTGGTGGCAGAAGCCACCAAGTGTGAACTTTCTGAGACATCCTCATCTTTTCATCCTCCGAACAAAGATTCTCGAACGATGAACAGATACGGGACGCGTGTCTTTTCATCAGCGACTTTTACACTCAGATTGTTGAACTACCTCACACACTTTACAAGGCTACAAAGAGATCTCCTGAAGGAGCTAGGAGATACTCTACAAGGTACGTTCGCTGCAGATGTGACAGAGAAAGTCACCTCCCAGCTGTCTACCTTTAAGTCCATCGTCAACTCCTCCATGAGACTGATGTATGCAGCGGATGGTGCAAGTAGGGCAAGTGGGTTCAGGAGTTTCCCTGAGGAGATGCTCCTGGATGCGCTTTTGTAATTTTGCAGAACCTTTCAAGTCTACCTTTTACTAATGCCCCTTTTGACAGTTCCTCAGTTTTTGGACCTAAAGTTCAAGACACACTCAACAGATATGAGCAGGAAGGGAAAACTCTCTCTGCCGTTGGAGTACATTTTTCAGTACCTTCAAGACCTTACCCTAAAGGTCAGAAGAGTGGGAAAATGTGGTTCAAAAGATCCCAGGGAGCTTTCCAAGACTCATGAGGTGAATCCTTCCCCAGGGACAGAGGGGGAGGCAACAATGGTAGACGTCATCCTAAAAGCAGGGGGGGGTCCGCAAAACCAGGTTGACCGTGATTCCTTTCGCAGACGTCCCTACCAGTTCTCCTGAAAGGAGGCCCGTTTGTTCTACTCTGGAGGCGGTCAGGGGTCGTTTATCTTTGTACCCAGAAGCCTGGCAAAATATCACAAAAGACAAGTGGGTACAAAGCATAATATCCAGAGGCTATTCCATTCCCTTTTGCCATCCTCTACCACACATCAGAACAATCCCAGATGTTCTACCCAGTTTAAGGGAGCAAGCAACTATAGAAATTCAAAGGTTACTGGCCAAAAGAGTCATCCAAAGAGTCCTCGCAGGCCAAATAGGATTCAGAACTTACTCAAGATTCTTTTTAGTGCCAAAAAGAACGGGACTGGAGACCCATATTGGATTTCAGCAAACTGAACAAATCTGTCAAAAAGTCCAAGTTTCAAATGGTGACACTGCAGTCAATGCTTCCCTCTTTAGGGAAAGACGATTGGATGTGCTCAGTAGACCTCCAAGATGCATACTAGCACATAAAAATGGAAAGAGCATCAAGGAGACATTTATGCTTCCGGCTGGGAGACGGTCATTATCCGTTCCGAGCTATGCACTTTGGTCTCACTACAGCCCCCAGAGTGTTCACCAAATGCATGGCAATAGTATCTGCTCACTTGAGACGTCTTGGATTCCAAGTGTTTACGTATCTGGACGACTGGCTCTTAACTGCCACTACCAAGCATCTACTTCAACAAGCCAAGGATGTGACATTTGAAAATTTGTGTTCAGCTAGGCATAACGGTCCATTTGCAAAAATCTGCCTTGTTGCCATGTCAACATATTACCTTCATAGGCGCAGACCTAGACACCATTTCTATGATGACACGTTTTCCACCCAACAGAATTTCTGCCCTCAGACAGCAAATACTCCACCTTCTTCCCAAGGACAAGGTAAAGGCAAAGGTGGTTCTGAAACTTTTAGGAACCATGGCTTTGACCATAACTCTAGTTCCTCTCACCAGGATGCATATGAGAATCCTTCAGTGACTGCAGTTTTCTCAGTGTTTGCTACAAGAACTTCCTGTGTCCCATCTGATCAGAATAACGGAGTCATGCAAGAGGGATCTGCGGTGGTGGACTCAGTCTAATTATCTGACCATCGGGAGTCTAATTATCTGACCATCGGGAGACCCTTTATTCCACAACAGCCTGTTGCTGCAGTGACCACAGACGCCTCCCAGATAGGGTGGGGGGGAGGGGGCATTATCTGGGAAGGACAGTCCAAGGCATATGGCAAGACCAGGAGGCCCAGTTGAACATCAGTGTTCTAGAGATGAGAGCAGTGCTTCTGGCATTGCAGGCACTCCACGACTCTCTTCCACTAGGGAGGATTGCAATCCAGTCGGACAATATGTCTGTGGTATGGTACATAAACACACAAGGAGGAACCAGATCATACCCACTTTGTCGAGAGGCCCTGAGAGTTTGGCAATGTGCAATATCTTCCCAATGCTTTCTAGTAGCAATGCACATCCCGGGGAAATCCAAAGTGATAGCGGACAAGCTTAGCAGGGCAATATTAATGCCTCACAAGTGGTCTCTAAACCAGAGCATAGCGGAAGAGATTTTCCAGAAATGGGGCCAGCCTAGCTGCGATATTTTTGCCACTCCCATGAATATCAAATGCAGCAGCTTCTTTGTCCTAATCCCCCCTCCGGGGGAGACACCGAGAGACGCTCTTGTTCACAATTGGCCCTCGGCACTTCTTTATGCCTTTCCCCCATTTCACCTCAAACCCAGAGTCATCCAGAAAGCAAAATCCTTGGGAAGCAGGCTGATTCTCATTGCCCCATATTGGCCTCATCAGATTTGGTTCCCCTTCCTCTGGCTTTATCTGGAGGAGAAGCCACGGGTTCTGGACCCAGTTCCAGACCTTTTGACCCATATGTTAGGAACCCTTCATCCTTCTCTCCACACCCTCAATTTGACAGCATGGCTGCTCCACTTCCAAACTTAGTCAGGCTTCAAGACTTCACTCCAGCAGTAAAACACATTTTGATATCCTCTCATAAAGATTCTACCAGAAAATGATATACTAGTAAATGGAAGAGTCTCCTACTGGGCACAAACCATAAACATTGACCCCTTCTCTGCTCCAATTCACTCTATTTTAGAATTTCTTACTGAACTATTTCAACAAGGCTCTGCTTCAGCTACAATTAGTCCATCTGGCATCAATCTCAAATTTCCACATTGGTGAATTTTCTCCTAACCTAATGTCACACAGATTGTGTAATGCATTCTTAAAAGGCACTTCTTAATTGAGGCCTCCTTTTAAAGAACCTCTTCCTCCTTGGGATTTAAATTTTGTACTGTCTCATCTAACACTGCCACCATTCAAGCCCTCCTCATCTTGTGATCAATTTTCTTTCTTGGAAGCTATACTTCTAGTAACAGTAACATCTGCAAGAAGAGTCTCAGACTACCAGTCAAACCACCATATTTGATTTTTCATAAGGATAGGGTACCACTAAGAACGAATCCGTCATTTGTACCTAAGGTTTCTTCTCAATCCTATGGTTTGTTCTCAGTCCAATCTAAACCAATCTATTGAGCTTCCAGTCTTTTTTCCCAATCATAGCAATGAGGCAGAGTATAAACTCCATCAAGTGGATGTGCATAGACAACTCAGATTCTATCTCCATAGAACTAAAGATTTCAGAAAATCAGACCAATTGTTCATCTCTTTCTCTGAAGCAAAAAAGGGCATGCCAGTTTCAAAAGTCACACTTTCAAATTGGCTTTCAAATTGTATCACTTTTATATACACCTCCAATAATAGAAACTTGCCATTCAGAATTTAGAGGTCAGTCAACCAGAGCATTGGCAACATCTTCTGCTTTCCAGGCCAGGATGTCAATGGACAGTATTTGTGCTGCTGCTACGTGGGCAAATCTTCATACGTTTATTACTCATTACAAAGTTGATTTGGTTCCACTGTGCTCAAAGGTGTACTCTCATGAGCCACCCAGGAAAAGGTGCTAGGGTCGCTGTCCCATCCAGTAAGAATGAAGGCGAGATGGGACAACATAGCATAAAGAAGTTATGTACTCACCATAACGTTCCATGTTTGTTGTCCATCTCGCACTTCATTCTTACGTCCCTCCCTCCTTCCTCCAGTCAAAGACTCCTAGAGGACCTGGTGGACAATTGATTTCTCTGATAACTGAGCTCCTTTGGCTCTCCTTGTTTTTCCTTGACCTAATGTCATATGGTTATTTTAGTCTTTGTTATAGTTAGAAGCAAACTAGATCTGGAGATTGCACCGCTGCATGATGGGGATAACTGCTGAGACTTTGAGCTAGTGTATTTGGCCGAGTCGGAGCTGAGGATATGCTCTGAACCCATCCAGTAAGAATGAATTGTGAGACGGACAACAAACATGGAATGTTATGGTGAGTGCATAACTTGTTTTGGCTACACCCCTGGTCCCAAAACACATGCTGTGGGTGAACTGGCAGTCTCTCATATCCCTGTAGCTGTGCATGTATGTATCCTGCAATAGTCACGCATCTTATCTAGAATTAGTTTCTTTGCCTTGCAGTAGCTGACTGCCAGGATAGGCTCAAACTTCTCTACCAAACTGAATTGAATAAATCTGGTTTTAGAAAAAGAATGGCAGCAGAGTAGCAGGATATTTGTTTTAGTAAAACTACATTCCTTGTCCTTAGTGGAGTGCACAGAAGCAAAACTGAGATTTTTTTTCCTGTTCTAATGAATATTAGGTTGTAAGCATAAATTTCATAATTTAAAACATTTTTTAAGAGTTTATATGATGCCCACTTCTTAGGCTGGTCTTTAGCAGTGAGTATGTTACAGTCCTATAATTACATTTACAGAATCTATATGGTTATGCTTTAAATGTATATTTGTCATGTTGATGGCACCTGGTGCCTGTTGTAATTATGACTGAGGTCTAAATTATTCTCTTTATTCTGGAACCACAGGTGTTCATCGTTTGATCACTGCTCCAGTACTCTTGGCTATATTTGTTGTATTCTGCCAAGGCTATAACAACCAGCCAGTCTTCTAAAGCTTTAGACACCCTCCACACTCACCCAGGCTGCTGGTTGCATGAACTTCCAAGTGGAGAAAAGCAGCAAGGCTGCGTGTCAAAAGCTCCAGCAATTTCTTGTTGCTGTTAGAGAGCACCCCTTTTGTGGGCTTCAAGGGACCATCAGTGTGCTTATACTAGATTACTGGGCAGATAAGTTGCACCTGGGGAAAACCTTCCACGGTATTTTATTGTTTCAGTAAAATGTACTGATTTCTGTTTGAAATTATATATTCTTGTTCAGTTTTGTGTGTTTTATGGGATTGTCACATGACTGGTTGGTTTGACATACTGTTTATATTCTTTTAACCTTTTACTGTTTGTGCTTATTTTAAGCACTTTTTGTGGCTAGCTTTACGCTTATTTTGTGGGCTTACTGAGCTTAGGTGCCATTGTGTTTGGGGAGTGCCGTATTTTTTGCTTGTGAATACTATTTTCAACAGTGTATCTGTCACCGACTTGCTACAGTAGTAGGGAAATCAGACTCTGTTTTCAGCAGAATCCTGGAACAGCATACCAGCGCTGTGGCTTTCCCTTCCTCTGGTCCCAAGAAAAATAAAACTTTAAGGAAGCCCTTGCCAGCACAGCAGGCTCCATCTGTGCCTCAGCTCCTGGTGGGTGACTCTGCTGTGGTCATTACTGCTTCCTCAGACCTTTCACTTTTTTGTTTGAGTTCCTCTTATGTAGCCTTTTCAGCCATCGTATACCAGGAGTCTGCCACATCCTCTGTATCTGTTTAGGTGCACTTGCCAGGCATGAGAAAGCCACTTTTGTGAGTTTCTGAGGAGGGAGCAGGAAGTGCATCCCGGCCTACCCTGACTGAGATCTGGTCCACTGGATGATGTGCCATCCATGAGTCATTCCCCTTCTAAGGATGTTCTTAGGAAAAAAAGGCACAGAAATGTTTACTTTTATCCTAGGAAAAAGGGCACAGAAGTTGTAACTTTTATCTTCATTGGACTGTATTTTTGTAGATAAGGAAGTGCTTATCACAGGCCTTAAAACCTTTTTATGAGTGAGTGGAATTGTTGTGGTAAAATCAAGACGGTTTCCTGAGTTATTGAGTATTCCATGTCTGATGATGAGGAAATGGATTGGGAAAGGGCATATTATAATATTTCTGTCCAAGTACCCTCTATCTTGAGGAAAGTGTTTCCTTGTAATCTCCTATGAAGCAGTTTTCTTTTTCTGAAACTGTTTCTAGGATGACTAAGATGTTTGAGTTGGAACAGATAGTCATCTAGACATACTATGATTTATTACAAGTTGAGTTTCACAGCCTGCTGTGCTTCCTCCTATTTTATAAGCTTTGGAGGATATTTTTGATATTGTCTGCAGTATGCCAGACAGTTAACCTATGAAAGCAAAAGGACTTCATGAAGTTTCTCTGTTTTGCGTCTGATCCTGCGGCCAATTCTGTCTGTTTTCCCAGGTAACTTAAAACATTGTTTACAGTGTTCTTATGACAGAGTTGACTCTGTGCCCAGGCAGCATCTTCTTCCTCTGTTGTGATGCCATTTGCATGGGAATGTATGTGAAATATTTCTGAATAAGTTAAATCTGAAATCTTAAAATTTCCTTTGGATAAGGCGGTTTTATTTTGTATTTCTTATATTTATTTTGTCCTTCTGCTACCCAGACCCAAATCAGGGGATTACTCATATTTTTTCATCTTTCTTTCTCCATTTAGTAAATCCTTTGCTTCAAAAACTCTGGTTCCTTTTACAGGAAGCAAAAAAAAAAAAAATCTGTCCCAACAGGTGTCTAACAAGCAGATGTTTAACAAAAAAAAAAAAAAAAAAAGGTGTCAAGAAGGTTCAAGAAAAAAGGACCTTACAGACAAAGGGACATGATAATTCTATGGAATAACTATTGCAGAATTCTTTTGCTGTTTTTCCAAGTCATCAGACCAGATGTTTTTTTGGGAGAATCCTAGAACCTGTTCCATCAGATCAGCTGGGAAAGGGTTTTTAATCAAATGTTCTGGTATCAAAGGAGGATCCCTCTTGGAGACAAGTTCTTGATCTATACTTTCTCAACTGTTTGTGAAAATTCCGAAGTTCAGAATCCTGTCCCTACAAATTCTGTTAACTTTCATTCCTTGCCGGAGTTTTTTTGGCAGTTCTAGATTTGAAAGATGATAATCACATTCTCATTGCCACAGATTTCGAAAGTTTTCTAAGGTTTTCTTTTTCTTGGGTACTTTAGTCCATTTGGGTTACCTGCTGATCCAAGGGTGTTCCCAAAGTGTCTAGCTACTGTGATAGCCCATTGCTGACTGCATGGTATCCACATTTTTCCACATTTAGAAAATGTATTTATTTTTGCAAAGTCTTTCTCAAAGCTTCAGGAGTCCCTTACATGGGTAAGAAAAATCTCCTTATCACGATTTCAGGTTAACATTCAAAAATCTTCTTTGATTCAGTCTCACAAGATAGTATTTAGGGTGCCTTCTGGATACCTCCATGCAAAAGGCATTCCTTCCTCAACAAAAAGAATACCTGCATCTGGAATTCCTCCAGAGTTTCTTCAGTCAGTCCCATACTTCAACCAGGAAACGTCTACGGATTCTAGGGTTCATGGCATCAGGATTCTTATAATTCCTCCTGCCAAATTACACACGAGAAAATTTCAGTGGATCATAAAAACTTTTTTGTTCTCAAATGTGCACCCACTGAGTTTTCAGTGTCCTGTGTTGGACTTTGTGAAGAGGCTGTTACTTTGGTGGAAGGACCAGTTAACCTTGAAACCAGGTCTTCCATTCTCCCATGCACAATCTGTAGCAACAGTTGCATGTGATTTTGCATGGGAAGAAATGTCTATGGGGATAAACATGCAGGGTCTAAACAGCAAACAGGACTGGCCAAAGCACATCAGTGTGAAAAAGATGTTGTTCATGCTCTCAAATCCCTTCCTCTTTAGTCACCAGGACCTCTACAGATGATCACAACAAAGCAATGATTAGGTACATAAATGGGGGTGGGGGTCCCAACCCTCATTGCAAGCTTGCTGTGATGGCTTGGGAGCTCACAGTGCAGCCCTGTTTAACCCTTCAAGCTTCCTGCATTGTTTCAGAGCAAAATGTAGTCGCAGATAACCTGAGCAGATCCAGGGTAGACCCCCTACAGATGGAAATTGAATGAGGAAAGTCTTTCAGGAATCCTCTTGTAGATTTTAGGCCCCCTTTCAAAACATACAACTGAACAGCTTCTGCTCCAGGATTCCTTGCAAGAAGGTGTGGACAACGGATCCTTTTTCATGTCTGTGGAAAGGAATATTCCTGTATACTTTTCCTCTGTTATCCAGAGTCATTCTGAAGATTTATAAGGACTGTCCAAAGATAATTGTGGTGACTGCCTTCTGGTCCAGGCAGTAGTGGTTTTTCCTTCCCATGGAATTGACCAAGGGGCAGTTATCACAATCTTTCTGACAGACTGGATGTATTTGCAAAGACTGAGAGTTTGATGCATTCCATTTTCAAAACAACCTCAGTTTACTGCCTGAATGATTCAGTTTTGACAGCTTTTTGCTGAGGACTTGCAGCAGGTTTTAAAGGAGGCAGAGGAACTTGCTAGCTGGTGTTGGACTAACAACCATGTCCATGTAGGCAGTCTGTGCCACTGGTTTTGCAGTATTTGTAAGAGTTATCCTTTGGCCTGTCTTACTCCTCTGTCAGGGTTTATCTTGTGGTGATTTCAGCATGTCTGCCCATGGATCCTCCCCTTTTTTCTTAGACTTTGGTCCAGCTGTTCTTGAAAAAAGTTCTGTATTTTAGGAAATGTGTGATATCTACTTGGGATCTTAACTTTCTGCTGGAAGAGTTAACTCTGTGTCCTTTTGAACCAGCTCATCAGACTGGTTTCCAACTCATTAATTGGAAGACTGTTTTACTTATTGCTCTGACATCTGCAAAAAGGGTCTCTGTTGCATGCTTTCATGGTGGACCCACCTTATTTAGTATTCTGTAGGGGTGGGGTTGCTTCAAGAACAAAGTGGTTTCAGATTTTACTTTGAATCAGGCCATCAGTCTCCCTGTTTTCTTTTTGGAGGCTAAAAACCTAGGAGAAAGATTATTTCATACTCTGGATGGACATAGACAACACTGGTATTATCTTGACAGAACTAAATTCTTTAGGAAAGCTGAGCAGCTATTTATTCCCTACGAAGGGAAGACAAAAGGGTAGTCTGTACCAAGCAGACTATATTTTCAGATGTTTTTTCCTTGATATTCCCACCATAATAAGACACTTACAGGCGGGGGTCAGTATTCATTCTAGCAAGGCTCTGGGTGCTTTGATGGCTTAATGGAAAGGGGTGGGCTCTAGAAGCACTCTAGAGGCAATTACTTGCCCCATATGTATGTACATTTACAAAGAACTATAAACTAGATTACTTTCCAGATGTAGAACAGGCTTTGCTAGGACCATTATCCAGATGCTGCTGGACCCTTATCCTTCCTCTTCCCAGTCTCTCTAAGCTATAGTTCATAGGTTCATAGGAGGTTACTAGGCTATTGGCCCTATGGCCTTTATAAGCCTAACTGTGTTATACCAGTGTTGTCTAATTGACCAAGTTGTGTGGTCTATATTTGCAGCATGAGTCAGTGATCAGTACTGACTATCCTTCACTAACAGGGACATGGATGACACCCCCAGGGTAAACTTATGGTATCCCATCCCGTTGTCTAAGTTACGCTTAAATAAGGTCATTGATGAGCTCTGTTTTATGTGAATTGGGAGTTCATTCCAGAGGAGGAGCAGTCTCTGAGAGACATATCTCTCTCTCCAGCACATACTGTTAATGTTACAGGCTAGGTTAAGATCCCTGCAGCGAGTGAATCTTGTCCCATTTGATCTGCGTATGTGCAGCATTTCCATTAGGGCAGGTTCTGAGACTGCTCTGTAGGCCAGGCACAAGTCACCTCTCAGCAGCCTATCAGATGCAGAGGACAGTGACAGGGCCTTCAGTCTGTGTTGGAGGCCCTGAATTTTCCTGGTGAGAAAGCTCTGAGGTCTCTCAGGTGCTACAGGTGTCTGGTGAGGTACATACAGAAGGGAGGGTTGCACTCTATTATTGCTTTGATGAGGAATGAATACAGGGTAGTTGTAACATCCTTTGCTCTGGATGGGATGCCATTACTTATGAAATGTGCAAGGCCTTCCTTACCACTGTGGGCACATGGTGATCAACGTTAAGGTTGCTAATCGACCTGTGTTCCCAGATCTGTCACCATAGGGTTTGAGCTAAGAAGTTACTGTTAATATTGTAATTTGCAGGGACTTCCCCTTTGCAAAAAGGGATGGTAACTCATTTTTTTGCATTTAGTTTAAGTCCATGGTTTTGGCACTAATCATTTGTATGGTGTAGCCCCTTTTTGTAGTATGTCAGCATTGTTGGGGGACTCTATGATTGCACCCGGTTTGCAGTCATCGGTGAACTTGGTAAGCCACAGACAATCTATTTTCACCTGGACTTCTGAGAAATAGATTCCAAACAGTAGAGGGCCCAGCACAGATCTTGTGGTGCACCACTGGTAACTGGATTGCTGGTAGAGGTGGAATCCCCAACTTTGATTGATTGTATGCGTTCTGTCAGTGGGTCAGTTGGCTACCCATCTAGTGACATATGGGTTAATTCCCAGCTGGGTGAGTTTCTCAATGATGCCTGAGTGGGAGATTGTGTAAAAGCTTTGGCTAAGTTGAGGTAGGCTGTATGTACTGTTTTGTCTTCATCCAGCGCTTTGTTGACATTCCTGAAGAAGTCCACCAGGTTTAGTAAGCATGATCTACCCTTAACGAAGCCAGATTGGGTGAGGTCAAGAGGTTGAAGGTCATATATGTCTTTGTTGATTAGGTCCATGATGATTCTCTCCATGGCCTTGCAGATGAGGCTGGTTAGGTTTACGTGTCTGTAGTACCCAGGGTTGGTTGATGGACCGCCTTTGTGCAAGGGAATTACTGTTGCTGTTTTCCACTCTGCTGGGACAAAGCCAGTACTTAGACTGTGGTTGAAGTGAGTGCCAAGTGGTTCTGCTAGGTCCTGTTTTAGACCATTTAACAGCAGCCTGAGATGTTATCTTGTCCCATAGAGGCTGTTTTTGGTCATGGAGAGTGTGGTTATGACCTGCTCTTTGGAGATACTAGGTAGAAGACTGGTGATCGGTATGCTTTGGGGTATGTCTGGTGGGGACAAGAGGGTGAAGTTTGCACCATATCTGTCTGCTAGCAGGTTGGTGATGTCTTCAGAGTCACGTATGAGTGGTACCATCCACTACTAGTTTGGCACAAAGCTGGCCTTCCCTTTTAGATTTCTGACTTGGCTAAAGAATGGATTGTGATTATCCTTGGCTAGAGAAGCTAGTTTAACTTCAAAATTGGCTTTAAAGGACTTTACAAAATATCTAATTTGCTTTTTCAAGCCATGGTGTCCTACCTCTGCTGAGTCGGTTCTCTCTTGTTCTTAGACGGTAGTTTCTTCCTCTTGTACAATCTATTTATGCTTGATGTCCACCAGGGCTTGTTTTTGTGGTGACCTTGTTTTGATCCATTCAGATACAGCCGAGTCTATACATTTATATAGGTGCTTATTCAGGGCATTTGTGTACACCTCTGTGTAGGAGTCCTTGCTGACAGTAGTAGCAGGGCTCTGAAATTATTTATGCCATCGCTTAGGAAGCTATAGTTTTGCTTTGAAGAAATCATCCTTTTTGCTTTTGAGGGGGGTCAAGTATGATCGTTACTTTGAATGAGACCAGTTTATGATCAAACTTTACCAGGGAGGGCAACGCAGGGGGGGTAGTGCAGAGACGCACTATTTTTGTGAGTACTAAGTCTAGGACATTGTTCGCGCCCCTTGTGGGGGTGCAGACTATCTGTTCCAGAACATTTGCATTAACAAAGTCCAGGAACCTTAGGCCGAGTGTGTTTGTGGTCATATATGACTCCCAGTCGATGGAAGGATAGTTGAAATCACCCGTGACCAAGGTATTTGGCTGTATAGTGAGTGAATCTAGTAGGTCCAGGTAGGCAGAGTGGCTCTCATGGTTCATGGCAGGGGACCTGTACCTAACAGTGATAAGGAAGGGGGTTGTACCTACAGTTAGTTGGACTTGAGTACCTCTAGGGAGTAGTACTGTTTAACCAGTGTTGAGTTGTAGTTGTCTTTAAGGAAGAGTAATACAACTCTGCCTTTATTTCTTTCACACTTGTGTTGAGGTCTGAACGTGTGGAAGGCATTGTAGCCTTGTATGGCCGGGGGGCTCTCTGGGGCCTTGACCCATGTCTCTGTGAGTGCACAGACATTGGCGTCTTCCAGTGTAAGGAATGCATGCAGTGAGTGCAGTTTCTGATTTAGACTCCTAGCATTAAGCAGCATAACCTTGCGTTTGTCCTGTCCCTAGTAGTTTTTTTTTTTGTTTTATGCTGGAGATTTTGTTTAAAAATTGCCTAAAAAGGCACTATGGGGGAGGCAAGTACTTTTGCTAGTAAATGAAAGCCAAGAGACAACAGGCTAAGACTATCTCTGGCAAAGCAGCGTGGTATGTCGACCATATCTTCCCAGGCTGACAGATACTGGATCCCCTGGATTGACACCAGAAGCTAAGCCCATTGTTGAAATGAATAATTTTTTTGTTTATATTGAGGCATCATCCTGGGTGAAGGTAGAATGCTGCTTAGGGATAAGAACATGCTTGCCTGGGACACACAATCTTGAGAGCTCAGTCATGTCTCTCTTCATACAGTCTAGTGAGGTGTGTCTGAAGTCATTCAGTCCAACATGGACTATGACCAGTCATTATGGTATTTGTTGTTAAGAGACTTGAGTGCTTGCATGATCATTTGGTTTTGAGGCGTTTTGCCTTAGGGGATTATTGGCTGAGTCACTGTTGTGTGTATTATTATGTGTAGTGGATTCTGTTGGGTCTGCAGTGTATGCAATAGGAGGTTTGTGCTTGGCTTCTAACGAATACCTCTGCATATATGGGTTTATATGCTGTGAGCTTATGTGCAAGAGGACAAGTGTGTTTTCTGACAGCCTGTTTGATATCTGGTTTGTTGTTATGTAAGAGAAGTGATTCCATATTCATAGTGTAGCTATATATATTTATTTATTTCACATTTGTTAACCGGGTTAGTCCAACTGAGTTTGCAAACAAACCTATTTTCAGTGGAGACCTGAGGGGGAAAGCCCCAGCAAATATAAGCAAAGATAAACATACAGGACAAAAAACTATTAAAAATAACAATGCAAATACGAAATTAATTATAAACAGAAAAACAAAAGAAAAAAATTATGAACATGAAGGGTTGCACTGATAGCAGTGGTCTAAAAGTTACTACATATGAGAGTTTTGTTTTTCTTTTGGCTTTTCCCGGTTAGGGGTCACCACAGCGGAACTCCGGTCCGCTAATGATTGGCAGTCGATTTTTACGATGCAGAGGTGCCAGCCCAACCTTCAACGAAGGCACACCCATTCACGCATGTCTTTCGAACGCCACTCGACCGCGGGGTGGACGTGCAGACTCCACACAGAAGGCCCTCCAGTCGAGAATCGAATGGGCGAACTTCTTGCTGTGAGGCGACAACGCTACCACTGCACCACCGTGGCTTAGTTTTGTTTTGTTTTGTTTTTTTACTACGTATGAGAGTAAAAACAAAAATATAATCGTTGTTCAAAAGGACAATGTATACACATTGATAGGAAGTGGGGGGAAAGATAAATAGTGTGGAGAATGGGAGGGGGGAGAGAAAGGAAGGGAGCTGTAGTCGGGTTATAGTAGTAGAGCCGAGGGTTTAGGAGGTTAGTTTAAGCAGAAGTTATTAACAGAGGAAGAAAGTTAGGAGATGCAACAGGTTATACAGTAGGACAGACTAAGACTTCGTGTGGTCAAGGCAATGGCATAATTTCAAGTTTAGTAGGTGGGATTTAAGCTCCTTTTTAAAACAGGAAAATGAAAGTTTGGATCTAATATGCAGAGGGAGTTTGTTCCAATTTAGTGAGATAGAGTGTTTGTAAAGTAGTTTGCCAATATGCCTTTTGGGTTTATAAACTGAGAGAAGATGCTTATATCTCTCTCTCCCATGTATTTGTTTTAGAAGTAACTAGTTGTCGGTATACATGAGGCAGTTGCTACATTGCCTTAGGATGACCATGTCAATCAGGCTGGCTGGAGAAATGGTGGGAAACTGTCTGTCCATTATGGCAAGTATATACTGTAGTAACTATTGAGGTGTGGGCCACATGGACCAGGTTTTGCTGTAAGACTGACAAAAGGTGGCTCTTGTTTGGAGGACTAGTGGTAGAGAATGTGTCAGTGCTTCACAATGTTAGAAGAGTAGTAATCTACCCATATAGCTAAGGCTGCTGCAGCAGAGATTTGTATGAACAAATGTAGTCCCATTGTGTAAGTAAACTGACTGTAACAGTAGATGTCGGATTAAATCACTGCTGCAGTAGCTGTTCTCTTCCTCAAGCCCCCATTTTGTGTTTATTTAGGGTAATGATTTTGCATACCTGTACCTAACTTTACCCTTTTTACCAGGACTGTAGCCTCCCTTCTGTCAGTTGATAAAAAAGTCCTGAAGCCTTTGGCACCCAGGCTGCTGGATGTATATGTGAAAGGAGTCAGAGGGTTTTGTCCAGCTGTTATATCCTAGTTAGTCCCAATTGGGTACTCTCTCACATCACATTAGGTGGGCATACCAATATGTGGATTGCTGCAGTTTATATACCCCAGCCCCCCATCTCTCTTTTACATAAAACTCTACAACATGTGTTCCCTAAAGGTGTCCATGACAACACCATTAGTCTTGGTGATTTCAATATCAGTGCTGTTAGGAAAGACGCTCTGCCTCTGAACAGCATGTTACAATAATTTAGCCTTGCTTAAATAATACAGGCTCCTACTCCAACCAGTACAAGGACTGTCTGTAGCTCCACACATGACCTAGTAATAACCAACATACAAAATAAGCACCTTCATACTGAAATGAGTGACGACTCACCCATTAAATCAATTTGGTCATTTAGAACATATAAAATATCTCCTCAAATAATTGAAGGAAGATCTTTCCTAATAATAAGCTACTAAATCTCAACACCAGTAGGTCGGACCCCCCCCCCCCGTGTACCATGTCTGAACCCACCATTAACATTAAAATAACCACAATTTAAAATGTACTGGACCTCTTTACAAAAAGAAGCCTTAAAATCACATTGTTTGTAGCCCATGGCTTTCAGTTGGTATTAAAAACAAAATATAAAGCTAGAGATTCAACCTGGAAGAACTGGAAAAGGAACTCCAACAACACAGAGTTACACCAGACTTTTCTGAGTTTAAGGAAGGAGACAAGAATAGCAATAAATATTACAAAAAAAAACCTTGTACCTTGGAGAGAAATAGGAAAGCAAACTGGTCTAGGCCCAGTCAGTTTTGGAAAGAAATAAAACACTTAACAGGAACTTTAAATGACTCTTCAGCTATGAAAAATGAACCCTTAACATTCAATCATTTCACATTTGCTAATGATTATGCTCACTTTTTGTAGCCCACCATAACAGACATAACTAAAGGCTTTAAACTGTTTACTCCCCAACCAATGAAGAAGAAAAACCTTCATCCCCGATCTGTACCCTCTAGCCTCTAATGCAGCAGCCTTTCACTTCTCTGAAATTTCAGTGAAACCGGTCAAGCCCTTACCTCTCAGACTCTACACTATGGAATGCTAAGTAGGGTTGACCCACCATAAGAGCATGCAACTCAGAAACCCTTTTTGCAAATGTCAGAGCAGTGAGTAAGACTTTCCAAGTAATTAGTCATAACTCAGTCTGATGGGTTAGTTAAAAAGGAGATGGAGTTAAACCTTTCCAGCAGAAAGGGTTTGCAGTTGAAAAAAAAATGCTAAACACCTTACTCTTGTCTTTAACCTCTCTCACCTCAGATGCTGTCCCATCAGCATTCAAGCACTCTGTTATAAACCCTCGACTTATAATCACTTCTCCTAACGGGTTGAAGGATTATAGACCAATAGTCGATATAAAAAGTTTACACACCCCTGTTAAAATGCCAGTTTTTGTGATATAAAAAAATGAGACCACAATAAATCATTTCAAAAATTTTCCCACCTTTAATGTGACCTATAGCCTGTACAATTCAATTGAAAAACAAACAAATCTGTTAGGGGAGAAAAACATCAAAAATAAAAAAAATGTACAATACGCTGGTTGCATTAAGTGTACACACCCTTAAACTAATACTTTGTTGTATGTGCACACCCTTAAACTAATACTTTGTTGAAGCACCTTTTAATTTAATTACAGCATTCAGTCTTCTTGGGTACACACCTGCCATAAATTAGAGACTGATTAACCCCAAATAAAGTTCAGCTGTCGTAGTAGGATTTTCCTGACATTTACTCAGTTGCCTGCTACAGCAAAAGTCATGGTTCGCAGAGAGCTTACAAAGCATCAAAGGGATCTCATTGTTGAAAGGTATCAGAAGGGTACATTGGATATACCATGGAATACAGTGAAGATAGTCATCAAAAAGTGGAGAAAATATGGGAGAACAGTGATATTGCAAAGAACTGGATGTCCTTCCAAAATTGATGAAAAGACAAGACGAAAACTGATGAGGGAGGCTGCCAAGAGACCTACAGCAACACTGAAGGAGCTGCAGGAATTTCTGGCAAGTACTGGTTGTGTACTACATGTGACAACAATATCCCGTATTCTCCATATGTCTGAGGGAGGCTGCCAAGAGACCTACAGCAACACTGAAGGAGCTGCAGGAATTTCTGGCAAGTACTGGTTGCGTACTACATGTGACAACCATCTCCCGTATTCTCCATATGTCTGAACTGTGGGGTAAGGTTGCAAGACGGAAGCCTTTTCTTACACAAAAAAACATCCAGGCCCGGCTAAAATTTGCAAAACAATACATTAGGGCTCCCAAAAGCATGTGGGAAAATGTGTTATGGTCTGATGAGACTAAGGTTTAACTTTTTGGCCACAATTCCCAAAGGTATCTCCAAAAGAACACCATCCCCACGGTGAAGCATGGTGGTGGCAGTGTCATGCTTTGAGGTTGCTTTTCTTCAGCTGGAACTGAATTTAGTCAAGGTGGAGGGAATTATGAACAGTTCCAAATACCAGTCACTTTTGCCCCAAAACCTTCAGGTGTCTCCTAGAAAGCTGAAGTTGAAGAGGAATTTCACCTTTCAACATGACAATGACCCCAAGCATACATCTAGATTAACAAAAGAATGGCTTCACCAGAAGAAAATTAAAGTTTTGGAATGCCCCAGCCAGAGCCCAGACCTAAATCCAATAGAAAATCTGAGGGGTGACCTGAAGAGGACTGTGCACAAGAGATGCCCACGCAATATGACAGATATGGCAATCTTTTGCAAGGAAGAGTGGACAATTATTGCCAAGTCAAGATTTGCCATGCAGATAGACTCCTACCCAAGAAGACTGAATCCTATAATTAAATAAAAAGGTGCCTCAACGAAGTACTAGTTTAAGGGTGTGCAAACACAACAAAGTATTAGTTTAAGGGTGTGCACACTTATGCAACCAGCATAGTGTACATTTTTTATTTTTTTATATTTTTCCCCTAACAAATTTGTTTGTTTTTCAGTTGGATTGTACAAGCTATAGGTCACATTAAAGGTGGGAAAAGTTTTGAAATGATTTATTGTGGTCTCATTTTTTTATATCATAAACACCTGGCATTTTAACAGGGGTGTGTACACTTTTTATATCCACTGTATTTCTACTCTGTGCTCTAGTAACAAAATATTTGAAAAACCTTTGTACAAACAAATACTCAAGTCCATTAACAGCTGTGGCTTGTTACATGATTCACAGCATGGCTTTTGCAATGCCTTCAATACCTTTACTGCCCTGCTAATGGCCACTGATGCCATTTATTGCAAACTGAATGATGGACTTATTACCGTAGATCTCTTTGTTGACATAAGGGCTTTTGAAGTGGCCGACTACCCTTCTCAACAAAATCAAAAGACTCAACTTTGGAGAGAACACCATCTGCTAGTTTCGCAGCTATTTAAAAGTCTGAACCGCCCATAGTAATGTTTCATTCCCTGCTGCTGGTAAACTTAATACAGATGTTCCACAGGAATCTGTGTTAGGCGCTCTTCTCTTTTCTCTCATTGTTAGTGAGATTCCCTGCAGTTACCATATCTTTAATAATGTGTGCTGGGGATATGCTGCTTCTGCAACCCAGTACTAGCCACTCTGACCTGCAAACCAAGGTACAGGACAGTTTCACTCAGTTATGCACCTGGTCCTTTTGCATTCAGCCAACAATACCCACAAACTATAGACTGCTGAGAATAAAATCTGCAGATTCATTCTATTAGCAGACCCTTAGGTACACCACTACAATTTGCTAAAAAAATTCCAAATGGCGCTTAGTGCCTCATAGGGCCACTTTTCTTCTGAGTTCTCTAATTTACAAGGTGCTAAAACATGGCACTGTCCTCCTTTAAGAGTGAAACCACCTTCATAAGACAACCCTTATGTACTCAGAAGTATGCATAACAACAGTTTCACTCTAGTACACCCTCAATTTAAAATTGTTGTAGGTGAGAGAACCTTCTCTAAACTGGGACCTGGAACCTCTTGCCTACAAACATCAAAACTCTAGAAACTATTAAATGCTTCAAAAATGAACTTAAAAGAGCATCTCTTTACTGAATCTACCTGCAGCTCCTACCATGGCATCTTATACAGATTCACGCACACACATGATTGTGCTTTATTTTTTACACATCTCAGCTTGCATTTTGTTATAATTTTTATTTTCAGTTTACTCTGGATCTTTTAATGCTACTCCATCTGTATTCAGTCTTAACTATGTTCTGAATTTTGCTCTGTATTCATTTTTGTATGAAATATTGATAATTGAAAGATGTGATGTACTTTCTGTGCTTTGAGCTCGGGTCACAACTGAAAAGGTCACCAGTCCAGTCCACTTGCGCAGGGATCAAGTAGTAAATAAGTATCCTAGGCAGGATAGAACCTGTATAGCTTAGGTTACTGCAACAGTGATTTAATTAAGCAGCTACTTACATAACTGTACTTTCCTTTTATTTATTTTTTGTTAAGTTAGTCTTGTTACTCCTACTACCACTAGAACTGTTTGAGTATCTTTGTTCATTGTTCCCGTTCCTGCCTGCAGATCTTTGTATTGTATGACTTTCCATATGTGAGACACTGTAATCACTGGGTGGAGCAATTGCAGTAAACAATGCTACTTTTGTCTTTTCTTGGACTAATATATCTGTTTTTTGAACTGTTGGTAATGGATAATCCCATGTGATATAAACTTCAGCATTCTGTTCAGTGCTTTGTGGTTCAGGTTTCTGATGCTCAGCTACCTGTAGGTTGCAGGTTTGCACAATCCCGATGCAGCAGTCATGCCACATTATTGTGCCTTTCGGTATGTGCTGCACACCCAGCAACAAGATGTGCGATTGTTTCCAGTTCTGTTTTACAGAGCCTACATTTGTCTGTTTCTCCCATTTTTTCTAAAGACTTTGCAAGCCAAAGTGTGCATAGGCAACTGTCTTGGGTCGCCATTATTAGCCTTTCATCTTTTGGTGTCACTTCATCTCTCATAGTTTCATAGTTTCATAGTATAGTACTAGGCTATCTGCCCTGGGGCATTTGTAAGCCTAGCCATAGTGATGTGGCTTTTGCCACCCCATAAAATGGTACAAAAATGTACAGAATAAATCTAGAATACTGTGCCTCTGTCTAGTAGTGACACAATGAAGGTCCCCTTATATAATAGAATTAGTTTACTGTGCCCCTATCTAGTAGTGACACAGATGTGACCCCTGGGGTAAACTTACGATCTCCCATCCATTCATCAAGATTTCTCTTGAAGAGAGTCAGTGAGGGGGCTCTGCCTAATACGAACTGGGATCCTGTTCCAAAGCATGGGAAGCCTCTGGGTTATGAATCTATCCCTCCAGCATGTCCTATTCATACTTGTGCCGAGGTTTAAGTCTTTAGCTCTCGTGTTCCTGATGGATTTGGATTTTTTGAGGTGAAGCATGTCCATCAGATCCTGATTGGACATGGCCTTGTACATCAGGCAGAGATCACCTCTGAGCAGGCGGTATGCTACTGAATAGAGCTGAAGTTTCTTTAGTCTGGCAGAATAAGACATATGTTGGAGACCCTTGATCCTTTTGGTGAGGTACTTTTGTGGTCTCTCCAGCTGTTGCAAATGCCGGGTGAGGTACATACCAAATGGGGCATTGTACTCAATCATGGGTCTGATGAGGGAGGAATATAGGGGTACAATGACATCCTTGGATCGGGATGTGAATCCCTTCATGATGAGGTGTGCAAGGTAGAATGTTTTTCTAACCATTTTGGCAACGTGGGTGTGAAATGAGAGGTCGCTGTCTACTTGGGTCCCTAGGTCTCTGATTACTTTTTCCGTACTCAGTGGGTTGCTGTCTATGTGATAATTTGTGGGTACTTTGTTTTTTCCAAAAGGGATGACTATACATTTTTTGGCATTTAGTTTAAGGCCGTGACTACGGCACCAGTTGTCCGTTTCAGTGAGGCCTTTTTGTAGGATGTGTGTCTGCTGGTGTATCGACTGTGGCGCCTAGTTTGCAGTCATCTGTGGACTTTGTCAGCCACAGCCCTCCCAGGTTTGCTTTAACATCTGAGAAATAAATGCCGAACAAGAGGGGTCCCAGGACAGATCCCCTGTGGGACACCACTTGTGACTGGCTTTGAGTCTGACATTGCTCCAGCGATTTTAACTTTATGGGTTCTGTCCTTTAGCCAGTTTGCAACCCATCTAGTGACATAAGGGTTTACTTTTAAGCTGTTTAGCTTATCTATAATGCCTGAGTGGAGTATTGTGTCGAAGGCTTTTGCCAAGTCCAGGTATGCTGTATGGACTGCTTTGCCCTCATCAATGGCTCTAGTGACTGTTTCGAAAAAGTCAACCAGGTTTAAAAGGCAGGATCTGCCCTTTACAAAGCCGAACTGGGTGGGGTCAAGTGTCTGTAGGTCCCCTATGTCTCTATTTATGAGTTCCATAATGATTCTTTCCATAGCTTTGCAGACCAGGCTAGTTAAGCTTATGGGGCGGTAGTTTCCAGGGTCTGTAGAGGCACCCCCCTTGTGGAGTGGGACCACTGTTGCTGTACTCCAGTGTTCAGGTACATATCTCGAAGTAATGCTAAGGTTAAATATCATTTTTATGTGTGGGTTTAGCTCCTCTTGGAGTTCACGTAACATGCACCCCAGGATACCGTCGGGTCCCATTGATGCTGTGTTATTTGCTTTGTTTAGGGCAGTTCTCACTTGGACATCTGAGATGACAGGGAGATTACATTCAGCTGGGATAAGTATTTCTTCTTTTGGGGGTGAAGGAGGGGAGAAATTTGCACTGAACCTGTCAGCCAGAATGTTAGCAATATCTGTGGGTTCAGTGTATTTTTTGTTGTTGTGAACCAACTCTGAGCATATCTGAGGGTTTCCGCCCAGGTTTCTAACATAGCTGAAGAAGGCTTTGTGGTTATCTTTAGTGTCCTTAGCGATTTTTCTCTCAAAGTTTGCCTTGGATGTTTTTATGAGAGAACATAGTTTTCTGCTAATGTTGATCAGAGATGTCTTTCCTTCATGGGATTTCGCTCTGACGTGCAGTAGCTTCCTTCTTTTGTTATACAATTTGTTTATGGCTGAGGTCCACCAGACAGGACGCTTACATTTGGTGGAGAGGAACTTGGATTTGTTTGGGATTGCATGATCCATGCATTCTTGGAGATGTCCATAGAAAGCATTTGTGAAGGATTCGGCATTGTGGGATGTGGAATCCACTGGCACAGTGGACTTAAAGGATACCATCTCAGTCTTAAGAAGAGTGAAGTCTGCTTTTGAGAAGTTTTTCACTGTGGTCTTTTGTGCTGGGGTGGAAGTGGGATATGTATATCCAGGGTGATTAGTTTGTGGTCAGATCTCACTAGTGAGGGGTATACTTCCGGTGTGGAGCATTTTGTCCCCATGTTTGTGATGATCAGGTCTAGTATATTATCTCCCCTAGTGGGAGAGGTGACTAGTTGTTCCAGTGCATTTGAATTTATGAATTCCAGGAACCTTTGGGCTAGGGTATTAGGGCTAGAATAATGTACCCAATCTATGTTTGGGTAGTTGAAGTCTCCTAGTATGATGGTATTTTGTGATACATTCATATCCTCCAATGTCTTCAGGAAGGCTGAGTGGGGTTCTTGAGATTGGGAGGGTGGTCTGTAACATGCTACCAGTTGTATAGCAGTTTTGCCTATGGTTAGTTGCACCTGTATGGTCACTGATGCTTCATGTGTTGCTACTAACCTGGAGGTGTGGGTGTCCTTTATGAATATGGACACTCCCCCTCCCTTTGTGGTTCGGCCCAGGTTTTGGGGCCGAAAAGCAGGATACGAGGTATAGCCTGGTAGCGCTGGGGTGCTCTCAGGAGCCTTGAACCAGGTTTCAGTTACTGCACAGACGTCGATGTTCTCCATGCTGAGGCGTGCATCAAGTGCCTGCATCTTGAGATTTAGACTTCTGGCGTTGAGCAGCATTACCCTTAGTTTTTTTCCATTTTTGTTTTCTAAGGAGGTGGGTTTGTCTTTTGAGCCTTGCCTAAAAAAGGCACTATGGGGGTGGCAAGAGCCTTAGCCAATATCCGGAAGCCCAGTGGTGACAGGTGTAAGCCATCCCTTGCGAAGCAGCGTGGCTTGTCCAACATATCATCCCAGGCAGACAGACATTGGATCCCCTTAGAATGACAGCAGTACTTGAGCCAATTGTTAAAGCTGATCATCTTGTCTTTGTATTGTGGTATCATTCTTGGTGAGGGCAAGATGCTGGTCAGGGTCAGGGTCATACCAGCCTCGGCTACATAATCGGAGAGCTCCTCTATGTCTGTTTTCATGGCTCTTCTCCTTAGCCATTTCATTGTCAAATCTTGATAACCTTGTTGGTGTTCCATAAGGTCTTTTATATTTTGAGCACTTTTACAATTTATTTTCTGCTGGTCCTTTTCTTTATATTCTTTCTTCTGTTTTTTTACTCTTTCAGTTTCTGTCTGAGTTTTGACTAACGCTGATTTGATTTCCATTTCAAAATGCTTCTGCTGAGCTAGGCAAAGATGGTATCTTAAAAACTAGAACTTTCACTATGTTTGGATCTGTTGAGGTCAGCAGATATGCATGCAGTCCCATGATTTAAATGCAGTCAGTTATGAGGAATATCATACCTCCTTCAGAGCAAGGAATGTATACGTTTGTTATACAGTGTTTATTTATCATTTCATATGCATGATACATTTTTTCTTTTTTTTTTTTTTTTGGATTGTCTGACTGATTTAATGCTTTTTGGGGCCAGTCATCCATCCACACCAAAACTGCAAGTTAGAACAGGAAGTGCAAATTGATTTAGAGCTTGGTCCCTCTGCACTGTAAAAGTGCTTTAATATTTTTTCAGAAAATGAATTTGGAGTTTATTGTATTGGTAAATTTGTAAGAGTGAGTTTTGGTCTTCAGAATTATGATAGAGATTTGTCCAAAGCATTCCTGGTGCCTTGTAATCGTTTTGTTGTTGTTCACCCATGCTTAATTTCTTTTCCATGAAAACCAATCACAATCTGTTGCTCTATATCTGATTAGGTGAGTGAATTTGACTACATTTGCGATGACTGAATCCCATGTTATAGTTGTATTACCAGACTGGTTGCTTTGCCAATTGTAAGGGTTGACAAACTTTGATGTTTTTTTCTGCTGTTTGAAATAAATAGCATCCAATTATTCGTTCATTCTGGATGGCGTAATGGGGAACGTTTTAAGAATCCTAGCAGATATTTCAGTTCTTTCGTTTATCCTCCAAACTTGAAAAAAGCCCACCCTTTCCTTTCGTATCGCCAGACTTCAGTCTGAGATCTTTGCTTCTGTCTTGTTCAAAAGCATTTCTCCTCCCCTTGCAGTCCTTACTCATGGGTATCATTATGGTTTCAGCCTGGTGTATAATCTCATGGATTGCATTAAGAAAAAATTCTCATTATTAAGAAGGACCATTTATTTCACTGTTCTGTTCCATAGAGTGGATACATTAAACCTGTTTAGGTGAGCTGCCCTTTTATGTTTTCCTTAATTTAGGCTCATTAAAGAATTTACTTACATTCAACATTCTAGAGGGGAAACGGAAATAATCGTGAGGCTGTCCACAATATTCTCCTTCACCAGTGAGATAAAGCAAAGTTGCAGCTTTTCCTCGGACCTCTTCCTTTTTTTAATTTATTTAACCAGGTAGACCCACTATGCAGAAGGACTTCCTGTTGGGGGTGGCCCAGAGTCGCACTGTCTGGAAAAGTTTCTTGCTCAGGATACCTCATTAAGAGAATGAAGATCAATGGAATCAAACCTGGGTCTGTAGGTTACAGGTTGTGGCTTCACCAATAATCTTCTACATTAAAATGCTAGATGTTTTATACCTGGAGTATTTGGCCCAGGACCTTTGTAAAAGTACATCGGTGAGCATAATATTCCTTCCTGGCGTGAGCCTGATGAGAACGTAACACCAAGGCGCAGCATGTGTTGTAATGTGCTTGAGGTCTGTAGTCAGAACTGAGAAGGTAAGTGTTCCACATGACATGTGACTTCCCAAGCCTTACTTATTGGCATTAAAGCCATAGCATTCCCCCTTTTTTTTTTTAAAGAGATAAAACATTATATGTAGTGTTTGCAAGTGACATGTGTTGTTTACATCAAGGTAAAACCTATTCAAATTGTGAGGAACAAAAGTTGGTGATTTTTTTCTGGAGATGAAAACATCTGTGTGTGGCCCTATTTAAATATTGTAAATGAGAAAAAGTTAGTCATTTTGTCTGAATCTGAACGTGTGTGTGTGTGTGTGTGTGTGTGTGTGTGTGTGTGTGTGTGTGTGTGTGTGTGTGTGTGTGTGTGTGTGTGTGTGTGTGTAAAACCCTCCCAAAGCTACATAGCAGAAGAATAGAAAAAAGCACAATGGCTGTTTTTTCCAAATGTAAGGTACTTATTTGCTACCAGTGCTGTTGTATATGGTGGGTGTATATATAAATTCATTTGTTTGTTCATTCGTTCTTTCATTCATACATGCATGCATGCATACATACATACTACTGGCCCTTTTACTGGTACATTAGAAGAAACATTAAAGGCTGTCTGATCCCAGACTTAAAAGTAATACAGAAGCCTAAATTATGTACACTTAAAACTATGATTCGGCCACTGTGTATAATCATCTTATTGAACTATGACAAATAGATTTACTTTAATTTTAATCTTTGTGTCTTTAGCCCTATGCCTAAGACAGATGTGGCTTTTCCCTTCCAGAGCAGATGCTGAAAATTTCCTTCAGAAAATGCATGTATTAAAATCCTAAGGTGGATAAATTGTATCCTTTTAACAATTTGTGGCCTACTTTTAATATCTGATTTTTAACTATTGACAGGAATGCGGCCTTCTTGAAGTATCCCTACTTAAAGTATTTACATGGGTAATTGACCAAAAATAAACAGGTTTATTAACTTCCTAAATAGGATACTCTCAAATCAGGAAATGTCAGAAGTTTACAAAGTCCTGGAGAACTCTTTGCCAGATTATTCTATACTGCTGTAACAGATTGTAGGAGGGGAGATCAGCTGCTGTTCTTTAAATCCAAGAGTCAAAGTTGATAATCTTCTAAAGTCACCCCCAGTAGCTGTTGTGCATGCTTGTAGATAGAAGGGTACTGCTCTGCCCTCGTCTGTGAGGGTGTATTTTAAAGCTGCCACATGATCGTAACATGGCACAGCCAGCTGCACATCTCTTATAGGTTCATAGATTAGTACTAAGCTAACTGCCCTTGTGAGCCATTTTAACCATTAGGCCACCCTCCCAACCCCTGCCTGCTTGCCTGCATGCTGTGCACCCCTGTGTCAGTATGTACCTGCGTTGCAGCAGGACGGACTACTACTCTTCTCCTGTGATGGATGGGCTCTCCCATCACTCATCTGCTCCTTCAGCATATGAGTCACTAATCCTTTATTTGTCTACTGTTGTTTGTATGGTCAGATGAGATATAAGATAACCAGGCCTGCCTCCTTTTGTCCCAGTGGGACAGGACAAGTTGGTCCAAGAACAAATCTCAAATATTTCCGAGTGCATTTGTTGAAAAAAGATAATTATAAAAATAGAAAACTGGAAATGTCTAAGCTACAGCTGGCCTGCATATTGCCATCTGCTTATCCAACTGTGAAGTAAGCTGCCGCTGAGAATGTGGTTTCCACACTACCTGCTGAAGAAATATTCACCACTTTTCTGCTAATGTACTTCATGATGTGAGGGCCCATAGTTGTCAGCTCACATGAAACATTCTCCATGCAGGTCGTTCTGCTTCTCAGTGTAATTCTGTGTTTATTGTAATGTTTTCATTAATTCTCAGAATGTGAATTACTCTAGTTGTAATTAATGCTGTGTTTGTCATCTAATTAATCGTGACTTGAACGTATCAGCCGCATATGTTCCAGGTTCCCTATTTTTTGTGTATTTATGGAATCTTGAGTAAAATTTTGCAAAAAAAAAAAATGTAATTCATAGCCAGTAATGCTGGTTGGGAGGGGTTCAGAGCAGTAGCATGGAGGGGTAAGCTGTGTATAAAGTACAGTAAGGAAATGTGGTTGGATGTACTGCTGTTGCAGGGTGCGTCTGACATAAGGAAATGTGGTTGGATGTACTGCTGTTGCAGGGTGCGTCTGACGTAAGGAAATGTGGTTGGATGTACTGCTGTTGCAGGGCTGCATCTGACCTGATGGTGCTGGTCATTCTCTGTAGTAATGTTCTTATTTCCGCAGTGCTGCTTCTTTTGGTCAGTGATAAACAACTTTTGTGTTTCCTAGGGTACCTCATTCTAATTAACGTATAAGGTAACAACACAATATTATTGTTGTTGTTTTCTCTTTCAATTTAGCCTTCTTGAGATGAAAGCTGAAAACAATTTTACTCTAGCTTATCTGATCACCCCCAGCTCTTACTTAATTTCTTTGTAATTATTCGTAGTAATCCTTTATCCTCTTCTCTCATAAGCGTCTAGGAAATTCGTGTCATAATATTCTTGCACTGTTTCCATTAATATTCTTTCCCTTTTGATGTTATGTGGAGCTCTTCAGCAAACAGGCAACATTTGCCCATTGTAATGCTCTCTGACAAAGTATGTCTGAAAGTATCATTTCTCCATCCCCAAGCCAGTCCTCTTTGTATCTCATGCTTACTGGTCGTATGTACCTATTTCCTTCCTTTCCTTTTTTTCCCTGAGAGAGGTCAACTAAGGTCTAAAAGAGCCCCTGAGCAACAGTGACCCAGAGAGTAAACCTCCATGGAAAAATTGCAGAAAATATACAAAAAAAAGAATAAAAAATGATGGACTGGTGCACACTATCAGCAAAAATATGTAAAGAACATCATTGTTTTGCCTCTGACATCTTTTTCATTCATACTTAATTTGTCTTCATCGTTACTTTGATTATTATATTCCTGAAAGTCTCTTGATTCTCTCATAATGCAAGTGTGCAAAATCCTCATTGCACTGCTGTGGACAGAATTTCATCAGTCACATGTTTACCCATGCTTTGACCAGTACATCACATTCCCCGCTGTTTGGCCTTGGCAGCAGAGGATAAGAACCCCCCCCCCCATCTATATGGAGCTCCTGTCGTGACCGTCCTACTCTAAACTTGAACAGTACTATAACAAAACTGCCAGATTCGCTTGCAACAAACTTCATTTGGACCCACCACTGTTAAGTATTAAAAACACTTGACTAGCTGAAGCTTCCTCGCCACCTACCTTATACTCAGCTCACCTTAACCCATAAAATCATCCATACTAAATCCGCCTGCCCAGAAATTAGCCTCATACTCCAGTAGTATTTTCCAAATCTTCCCCTTCGGTCAAATAATAAACAAATGCTTACCATCTACAAACCACAGTGTGCTGCTGGGGTCAGTCTGTATTCCAGTAGTTTAGCTAGAAGATAAGAATTCCTATATCAGTCAGGTCTGTCACACAACTTCATCTTTTCAGACCATCACTGAACGACTTCCTCTCTGCCCCCTGGCTTTGTCCCTGCTCTTCATCTGGGACATAGCTCTCTAACACCCACTACCACCTTTCTTGCACCTCCCTTGAAAGCACTAAATCACTTAATCTGCTTATCCCCTTATAATACCTCACTTTATTGTACTTCTTAAACTACTGCACCTACTTATAATTAGCACAACCAATTTACTATTCCACCACTACTTCCCTATTAACACCCAAATTTATCTCCTCTAAGACCTCACTCTATTGTACTTCTTAAATTACTGCCGCCTATCTTGTACACCACTTTATCAGTGAAGTCTCGTTACAAGGCTTGCAAATTTAAAGTTTGTGAATATTAATGCAGATTTTATTATACTAACTGTTATGTTGTATATTCACTAAAACTGCATTATAAAATTATTTCTTGTAAATATGATACCTTAGAGCTTTTCTCTTGGGCCTCCACTGAGAAAGGGCACCTGTGCCTGGTTGGGGTTTCCTGATAAACAATAAATAAATAAATACATAAAAGTCCCATCCTTTGCCAGTTACATTTTAGTAGGACAGTTCAGACCACTATTTCGCTTCATCAAAAAGAGAGTAATACATGCTATTGGTATTAATTTGCACCATGTAATAAATTCAGATGCCACAGCATTACATACTCCAGTCTGTCAGTCAGGACTAATTGAGCAGAGTACAGTCACCATGTTGAAAACCAAGCCTTTAGGTATTGTTTCCATTTGTTGTAGAGGGTGTAGTGTTCTTAAAGGATAACTTTGCCCAAGTTTATTTTCCTTCCCTGTAATCCAGCACTAAACACTTCACATACAGAAAAGCATCATTTAATATTTGTTGCCTTTTTTTCCTGTATATGTCTCATGATTACCCAATTATCCATGTGCAACTAACACTGGGCAAGACTACAATCCAGGTTGTAGCTTGTTACAGATCCCCCACCATGCCCCAGGATGCCCACTCCACATTTTTTGATCTACTGGGTAATATTAAGGTACAGCACAATATCCTAATAATGGGCGATTTCAACTCCCCCACCATCAACTGGGAAAACTACTCTTGTACTAACTCATTTGCTCATTGCTTTCTGGAATTCATAAATTCCAATGTCCTGGATCAGCTTATCCATACCCCCACCAGGGGCAGCAATATCCTAGACCTGATCATTACCAATATGGGTGACTGATGTTCCATGCCAGAGATCAACTCCTTGCTGGTCAGATCCGACCACAAGCTAATCACCCTAGACATCAATATCCCCCTACCCCCCCACCCCCATTGAGGAAGCCACCGTAAAAAAAAAATCTCCAATGCCAACTTCATGCTTGTTAAGACAGAAGTGGCAAGCTTCACGACACCCATACAGACAGAAAATAGAGGTACGACTGCTGAATCCTGTACAGATGCACTGTATAAGCACATACATGAATACATGGATCATGCCATCCCCAACAGAACCAAGATGCTATCCTCCAAGAAAAGGAAGCCAGTGTGGTGATCCCCTGCCATAAACAAACTCTACAACAGAAGGAAGAAGCTGTTGCAAAAAAGAGTAAAATCCTCTGATTGCAGGAACTCCCTGGTCAACCTCAGTAAGAAGCTGAGATCACATCATAAAATCCTTCAAAGCTAGGTACAAAAATAAAATCACCACTGATTCTAAAGACAACTACAAAGCATTCTACAGGTATGTCAAGAATCTCGATAGAGACACTCAGATCTGCTCTGAGCTACAGCACAATGGCACAAGATATACTGAACCAACTGATATTGCCAACATCCTGGCAGATAGGCTCAGTGCTAACTTCACCCCCCCACCCCCCCAAAGGGCCCATCACTGTACCGGAAGAATGCATAGCCCCTGTAATCACGGCTGCACAAGTAAAGACTGCACTTTCCAAAGCCAAGAACACAGCATCCATGGGACCTGATAACATCTCAGGCTGCGTTCTGCACGAACTACAGAACAAACTGGCACCCAACCTAAGTACCATGTTCAATCATAGCCTCACTTCCAGCTTTGTGCCTACTGAATGGCGCGCAACGATGGTTATGCCACTCCACAAAGGGGGTGCCACCACAGACCTCGGGAACTACTGCCCCATTAGCCTGACGAGCCTGGTCTGCAGGGCCATGGAACCTATCATCTTGGAACATATAAACAAGGACATAGGTAACCTCCAAACTCTGAACCCCACTCAGTTTGGGTTTGTGAAAGGCAGGTCATGTCTCCTAAACCTGATTGACTTCTTTGAAGTAGTCACCAGGGCCGTGGACGAGGGTAAGATGGTGCACACAGCTTATCTTGACCTCGCCAAGGCTTTCGACACCATCCCCCACTCTGGAATTATAGATAAACTTGCTAGACTGGGTATAAATCCCTATTTCGCAAGATGGGTGGCCAACTGGCTCACTGACAGAACCCACACAATAAAAATAACCGACTCCAAATCCAACTTCAGACCAGTGACAAGTGGAGTACCACAGGGCTCAGTCCTGGGTCCTCTCCTGTTTGGCATCTACTTCTCAGAAGTCCAGGCTAATACAGCAGGTCTTTGGCTGACGAAGTTTGTAGATGACTGCAAACTAGGTGCCATAATAGAATCGCCTAATGATGTGGACATTCTGCAAAGGGGCCTCACTGAGACTGATGCTTGGTGTCAGTCGTGGCCTCAAGCTCAATGCCAAGAGGTGCATTGTCATCCCCTTTGGGAAAAACACTGTACCCATGAACTACCACATAGGCAGTAGCCTACTAAACTCCGAAATTGTGATGAGACCTTAGGACACAGGTGGACAGTAGTCTCTCCTTTGATAATCACATCACCACAGTAGTCAGGAAATCCTTCTATGTGGCACACCTCATCACAATGGGGTTCACCTCCAGAAAAAAAAAGAGGTCATTGTTCCTCTCTACTCATCCCTCATCAGACCCATTGTGGAGTACAACACCCTGTTTGGCATGTACCTCAAAAGACATCTACAACAACTAGAAAGGCCACAGAAATACCTCACTAAGAGGATTACTGGCCTCAAACAAATGCCATACGCAGACCGTCTGAAAAAACTCCATTATCGCCTACTCTGAGGCGACCTCTGCCTAATATACAAATCCATGTCAAACCCAGATCTGTTGGACATGCTACACTTAAAAAAAAAAAAAAAAAACCCAATCTCTCCAGGCCGCACACTTCAGGGACCTAAACCTTGCCATCACAATAAACAAAACATGCTGGAGGGATAGATTCCTGTCCCAGAGACTTCCCATGCTCTGGAATAGACTACCCATTCATGTCAAGCAAAGCTCCTCATTAGCCCTCTTTAAGAAAAATAGTTAATACTTAAGAAAAATCACTACAGTTGGATGGAAAATAGGAAATTCACCCTGGGGATAATTTCTGTGGCTCTGCTAGACGACGCAGGAAAATAACTTGGGTGGTGAAAGTCAGGGAACTTTTTTGACTAGGCTTATATAGGCCCCAGGGCTGATAGCCTAGTACCTACCTATGATATAGCCTAGTACCTACCTATGATCTGTTGCATCATAAAGAGTGGCAGAGTAATTAGGTTAGCTCATTTATTCCAACTGCAGAGCCATTAGGAAAACAAAGGCTGTTAAACAATGGCATTTAAATATGCCTTATTTGTAACAGATTGCTAGCATCACACCAAGATAAATAGTGTAACCTGGAGGCTGAACAAAGGCAGGGCTTTCAAACTAATGCAAATATCTTTCCTTTTAATAGAACATAGTGCCACAAAGAAAGAAAGCAAATAGTTTCATCTAACTCTTCTTACTTTCTGTCAGTATTTGAGCTTGCATTTTTTCCACAGCATAATTTCTGTTAAAGTGCATGTTTTTTCTGGTGTTTTGTAACAAGTCACTGAGTTGGGAAAAGGTTGACATCAGCGATTTTTAATTCTAGGTGCAGTGTTGTAACAATGTGAATGCAACACTAACAATCTCAGCCCAAGTAACACCTATTACGCTCAGGGGTAAGATTTCAGTTGAACACTGAACTACAGTTGTTACATTGAAAGGAACAATTAGCTAAGCTACGTTTTCAAGACTGGCATTTGACCATTCCTTAAAATGCTGTAACAGAGATGGCCGCTAATGAATATCAAAGGCAGCAAAGTAATTAAAAATGCAGATTGATGCTGGCAGTAAAACGTTGGCAGTTATAGCACTGTTGTAAACTAACATGACATCAGGAAGGCCAAGTAATTGACTGTAAAACAAAATAATGCTAGCAATGGCAGCCTCATTCGGATCATTTTGGGGTATAACTAATTACAAAATAATAGAAACCATTTACTTTGAGACAGAGGCATTAGCAATGCAGAGAAGTTCAAGATTTACTAAGAAACCTGCTTTTTCAGTTTTTGAGTGTGGTTCTATAAAATGATTCTCTTGTTTAACTGATTCTAGCATCATTTTATCACCCATTTCTGTTCTTTATGTTAGTATCCATCTTTCTTCCCTTACAAGTGATATATTAGGGTTGCCACCCCTCCGTTTTTTTTCCGGACTATCCAGAAATCAAACTGATTCTCCGGTAGTCTGGAAAACACTGTACAAACTCCGGTATTCTGTTTAAAAAAGGAAACCGACCATCGGAGTTTGTAAATCGGCTGATTTACTATGCATTTTTTTACAGAAAAGCATAGTAAATCAGCCGAAATGTGGGCGGGAGAGGGAGTGGGGTGGGCGGGGTTAATGGTGACATGAGGGGTGTGGCTTTACTCCGGTTTTAGCCACAAAGGAAGGTGGCAACCCTATGATATATTTGCATGTACTTCTTGATCAGATGTGCCAATACTTGTATCAATCTCTGTACCTTAAAAGTATTACAAATATTAGCTATTATATCTATAAATGTGATTGAGCATTAAAAGTACTAGCAATTCCTTGAGTCATTTCCCATTTGTCAGAAGTTTTACATGTTGCGTATCTTTCTGTAAACAACTCTTCATAAATTATTGAACCAGTACACATAAAGTTAATATCTAATGACTGTAGCTACTCAGAATTGATTAAACCCATACTTTCATACTGTCTGTTTGTCATATGGCACTTATTTGTACCACCTTTTTATATTACTGCAGTCTGTATTGTTCGAACTGAACAGCTGTACTGTCATTTGGTTAGTTTTCATCATTGTTGATAACTCAAACAGATTAACATCTTGTCTGAAGAAATAAGCCTTTTAAGTGTTCCTGCACTTATTGACCTGCACATACTAGTTTTAGAGCCTTGGTTGATCAACTAGTTCTTTAAAACAAGCATTGATTTACATAATACCCCTGTATGGCAGTTCAGTTTGTTACCACATTTAAATTGAGTTTTAATAACCTTTTATTCTATGCTAAATCTCCAGGAGCAAATAAAAGTACTCTTCCTTGGAATCACCAAGCACCATTTTTGAAACATAAGTCACCATCGGCACTCACATCTTGATATACATGTGCAAGTTTTAACTTGCTTATGTTACCTATGGAATCCTTTTGTTCACCCATTTTTTCTTCTATTTTTATTAGGTGGTTCCTCCCTTTTACTGATATTACTACTTTGATTGTTTTTTACTTCAGTGCCCTAAACATTTACCTTAAGAGTCATCCCAAATGAATTTCCCTTTCTGTCTTAATATTTTTCTTGCAATGCTTTCATCATTCAGGGGCTTTTATTTATTTCATAGGTTCATAGGTTCATACTAGGCTATCTGCCCGAGGGCATTTACAAGCCTAGCCCATAGTTTTGTGGCTTACGCCACCCCTTTAGTTTGGAGAAACTATGCCCATTATTTTGCTGTGCCTCTCTCGAGCAGTGACACTGAGGTAATCCCTGGGGTATATCTGCGATCTCCCATCCATTGGTCAAGATTCCTCTTGAACAAGGCCAGTGAGGTGCTCTGCCTCACATATACCGGGATTTTGTTCCACAGCATAGGGAGTCTTTGGGTGATGAATCTATCCCTCCAGCACGTCCTATTAATAACCGTGTTGAGGTTTAAGTCTCCTGCCCTTGTGGCTCTGAGGGATCTAGATTTTTTGAGGTGAAGCATGTTCATCAAATCTGGGTTTGACATGGCCTTGTATGTCAGGCACAGGTCACCTCTGAGCAAGCGGTAAGCAACTGAATAGAGCTGGAGTTCTTTCAGTCGGGCAGCATAAGACAGATTTTTGAGACCCTTTATCCTTTTGATGAGGAACTTTTGTGGCCTCTCCAGCTGCTGCAAGTGTCGGGTCAGATACATTCCGAATGGGGCATTGTACTCAGTCATTGGTCTGATGAGTGATGAGTATAGGGAGACTATGACCTCCCTTGATCTAGATTTGAATCCCTTCATGATAAGGTGGGCAATGTAGAAGGTCTTCCTAACTACTTTAGCAATATGAGTGTTGAATGAAAGGTTACTGTCAACCTGGGTCCCCAGGTCCCTGATAACTTCTTCTGTGCTCAGTGGATTGCCACCTATATGGTAGCTAGGGGTAACCTTGTTTTTCCCGAAGGGTATGACTATGCATTTCTTGGCGTTTAACTTTAGGCCATGGCTCTGGCACCAGTTATCCGTTTCTGTGAGACCCTTCTGAACGATATCTGTGTCAGATGTGTTTTCGACTACGGCGCCCAGTTTGCAGTCATCTGCAAACTTTGTCAGCCATAACCCTCCTGTGTTTGCTTGTACTTCAGAAAAGTAGATGCCAAACAAGAGTGGGCCCAGGACTGAGCCCTGTGGGACACCACTTGTGACAGGCTTTGAGTCTGACATGGCGCCAGCAACTCTGATCCTGTGGGTTCCGTCACTCAGCCAGTTTGCAACCCATCTTGTGATGTATGGGTTTACATTTAAGCTGATGAGTTTTTCAATGATACCCGAGTGGGGTATTGTATCGAAGGCCTTCGCCAGGTCGAAGTAGGCTGTATGGACTGACTTTCCCTCATCAATGGCCTTGGTGACTGTCTCGAAAAAGTCAACCAAGTTTAAAAGGCATGATCTGCCTTTGACAAAGCCAAACTGGGTTGGATCCAAAGTCTGCAAATTCCCTATGTCTTTATTTATGAGATCCATTATGATCCTCTCCATGGCTTTGCAGATAAGGCTTGTCAAGCTAATGGGACGGTAATTTCCAGGGTCGGTGGAGGCACTGCCTTTGTGAAGTGGGACCACAGTCGCTGTGCGCCACTCCCTGGGTACGTATCCGGAGGTGAGACTAAGATTAAACAGCTGTCCTAACTGCGGGTTTAATTCCTCGTTGAGTTCATGGAGCACACAGCCGGGGACACCATCAGGTCCCATGGATGCTGTGTTTTTTGCCTTGGAGAGAGCAGTTCTCACCTGGGCATTAGAGATGTTTGGGGGCTACAATCATTTGGTATAGATATCTCTCCTTTTGGGGAGTTTGCACTGAACCTGTCAGCCAGTATGTTGGCAATGTCGGTAGGATCAGTAATCTTCACATCATTTTGAACTAATTCTGAGCATATCTGGGAGTTTCCTCCCAGGTTTCTAACATAGCTAAAGAATGCCTTATGATTGTCTTTTGAGTCCTTAGCTATTTTTCTCTCAAAATTAGCTTTGGATGATTTGATGAGAGCTCTTAGCTTTTTACTTATAGTGATCAGCGGTGTCTTACCTTTTAAGGATTTTGCTCTATCTTGTAGTAGCTTCCTCCTTTTGTTGTAGAGTTTGTTTATGGCTGGGGTCCACCAGACTGGACGCTTGCCTTTGGTACAAAGAGTCTTTGTTTTGCTTGGGATTGCCTGATCCATGCAGCCCTGCAGGTGCTGGTAGAAGGCATTTGTAAGTGATTCAGCGGCTTGAGTAATGTTTACCACCGGCTCGGGGGCCTTAAAGGAGACCACACTAGTCTTTAGAAGTGTGAAATCGGCTTTCGAGAAGTTCTTTACTGTGGTCTTTTTTATTTCAGGTGGGGGTGGGATGAGGACCTCCAGCGAGATTAGTTTGTGATCTGATCTCACCAGTGAGGGGTATACTTCCGGTGTTGAACATAGTGCTCCCATGTTTGTAATGATGAGATCAAGTATGTTTTCTCCTCTTGTGGGGATGGTGACTAGTTGTTCCATGGCATTTGAGTTTATGAATTCCAGGAACTTTTGGGCTAGAGTGTTTGGGCTTGAGTAGTGTTCCCAGTCTATATTAGGGTAGTTGAAGTCACCTAGTATGATGGTGTTCGGAGATACATTTATCCCCTCCAGTGTTTTCAGGAAAGCCATGTGAGGTTCCTGAGTTTGCGAGGGTGGCCTGTAACATGCTACAAATTGCAGAGCAGTCTTGCCTATGGTTAATTGCACCTGGATGGTCTCCGATGCATTGTGCGTTGCCACCAATCTTGAGGTGTGGGTGTCCATGATGAATATGGATACCCCCCCTCCTTTCTTGGTATTGTCCGGATTTTGGGGCCGGAACGCATGATATGAGGTAAAACCTGATAGTGCTGGGGTGCTCTCAGGAGCCTTGAACCAGGTTTCTGTCACAGCACTGACATCGATGTTCTCAATACTGAGAAGGGCCTCGAGTGCGTGCATCTTGAGGTTGAGACTTCTGGCATTGAGCAGCATTACCCTTATTTTTTTTTCTTTATTGTGTTCTAGGGTGGTAGGTTTAGAATTTGAGCCTTGCCTAAAAAAGGCACTATGGGGGTGGCAAGAGCCTTTGCCAACATCCGGAATCCCAGGGGTGACAGGTGCAAGCCGTCCCTTGCGAAGCAGCGTGGCTTGTCCAGCATGTCATCCCAGGCAGACAGACATTAGATCCCCTTTGAATGACACCAGAGTTTAAGCCAATTGTTAAAGCTGATCATCTTATCTCTGTATTGTGGCAGCATTCTTGGTGAAGGTAGGATACTGCTCAAGGTCAGGGTCATACCTGCTTGGGCTACATAATCAGAGAGCTCCTCAATGTCTCTTTTCATGTAGTCCAAGGAGGTACGTCTCAGGTCGTTTACACCAGCGTGGACAATGACTGAGTCATACTTGTACCTGCTGTTGAGAGACCTGAGTGCTTGCGTTATGTGGCGGATTCTAGCGCCCGACAGGCAGCTTACTGTGACCTTCTCCTTACTCAGTCCGGTGAGTGGGACGTCAGTGTGTCTGACTATGGAGTCACCAATGACTAGTGTGTCTGGCATTGTGTTTGGGCTTAAGGGCTGTGACTGCTTGACACTCTGACTGTGTGGTCTATGTGTTGCAGGTGTTGTGTTCTGAGGTGGTAGTTGTTTGGGTGTCTGCTTTGGTGGCCTCTGCTGTTTTGGTAGATTTTTGATCAGAGCCTCCGAGTATGTCTTTGTGTGCTTATGTGTATGATTTGAGGTTGTGATGGTACTATGTGAGAGACTGGGTCTATAGTGTGTGGTTACCTTCTCCTCCTGTCTGGCCTTGCCAGTCCTATGTTGAGAGAGCTCAGCCTCCAGTTTGGCCGTATAGTTGCATCTCTCGCATGTATTTGTGTTTTGTGGGAGGAGGAGAGGGTTGTCTGTGTACATGAGGCAATTGTAACATTGCCTCAATATTCCCAGGTTCACTAGCTGAGCAGGAGAGGACATTAGCAACTGATCCCTCGACATGCTAGAAGGAATAGACAAAAAAACTTAAAAAAAGGTTCCGGGGGATGTGGGTGACCGAGAAATGGGGTTTGCATTTTGGGGTGCTATCTATAACAAGAGTGCTGTATCAAGGTGATAAGTACTGTAGGAGCAAGTGCTGGGCTTTACAGATAGAGAATAGTCTACTTTGGAGTCAAGTAGAGATAAGCTTTTTAGTTATAGGATACGCTGATTAGATCAGTAGTATAGTTCGAGGAAGGTAGTTTTAAGGGAAAATTTGAAGAGTGGACTTTAGGTAGCCCGAATAGTTTAAACCTGATTAACCGCCGCTGCCCTAGTGTGCAACGGTGGCAGCTCCGCGCTAAAACGCGCTATAGCGAGCTTTATAGCAGGGGGCTGGAAAAGACAGGAAATGACCCAAAATGGCCAATAAACTACAAGTTACTGCCTTAAACCACTCCTCTAAGGACAAACAGGCAGTTCAGTACTCCCCACTCTCACTGGTGAGTAAATAAACTTCCCCCTGACCAAACAAGGAAAATGGAGAAACACAGGAACCAAGACAAAGCCCAGGGATCAGCAAAATCTGGTCTCTGGAACACTAGCTAGGAAAGTATGGAAAACAAAGATTTTTTTTGTTTTTTTCAAGATTTTTTTTTACAGAAAGGCAGAAAACACAATAAATGCTATAATTATCGACTAATTGCTATCAACAGCTAGTACACTTGAGTGTATTAGCCTGTAATTTAACTTTTAAGCAAAACTTAAATTAGCAAGTGCAGTAAACAGTTTGAGCTTATAAAGACAGTAAAAACAGTGCAAAGTTCGATAAAACAAGCAAAAACAGTGGTCGAAAGTTTCAAAAGGTCGAAAAAGCCAAGAAAAATACTTAAAATCTGGAAAGGTAGTCTTTTCTGGTCTCTGCTGCTACAGGAACACTGCTGGCCACCACGAGGAGCTGTGCTGAGTTCTCAATAGCTGGAAAAGCCCGCCAAAGCGCGCTTTATAGCAGGGGGCTGGAAAAGACAGGAAATGACCCAAAATGGCCAATAAACTACAAGTTACTGCCTTAAACCACTCCTCTAAGGACAAACAGGCAGTTCAGTACTCCCCACTCTCACTGGTGAGTAAAGAAACTCCCCCCTGACCAAACAAGGAAAATGGAGAAACACAGGAACCAATACAAAGCCCAGGGATCAGCAAAATCTGGTCTCTGGAACACTAGCTAGGAAAGTATGGAAAACAAAGATATTTTTTTGTTTTTTTCAAGATTTTTTTTTACAGAAAGGCAGAAAACACAATAAATGCTATAATTATCGACTTTTTCTGGTTAAACCTTCTTATTAAAGTCTTTGGTTTCTTCACTTCGTCACACATTCCATTTCTTAATTTCCTTCCAAATGCTCTCAACAATCCCTGCCTAAAATATTCGTTTTTCTGTCCCTTTTTTGAGTACCGTGAAGTCTATTGTGTAAGCTTCATTTATATTTACTATGCATTCTACTTTGGAATTTTTTTAGATATAATTTTTGCTATATTTTAAAACTATCTGAGATTGCTGCATGAGTTGTACTGATAATTTTATATTTGATCCAGAATTTGCCCTTTAGTATCCAATTCACAATGCAGAAAGTGGCCTTTAATGCTGAAGATGATGCAGAATTTGTCTCCCCTCTCTCTTTTTTTTTTTGCATGTTTCCAGCATTTGGCCTTTCCTATTCCCAGTTTCCAGTTACTGTTGTCGGGAACTGTAGCTAGCAACCATCTCACTGACATGGTGTGCGGGAAAGGCTGACCAGTGAAGAGGGGGGTACTTCAGTCACTGATGGCCAGCTCTCAATGTGGGTAGCTATTAGTTTATTTATTTTTTTTGTCTTACATTAAGTGGCAGCTATGTCACAAGTCTGAAGTTTGAGGGCTTGAAGAAGACATTAAGTGGGAGGGGTATTGCAAAGGTGACAGGTGCAGTGGATCATGAGTATACTTCCTGTAATGATATAATTATGCATTGTATACAGCGGGTGGGGACAGCAGCACTTATTTTAGCAGCCCTCTGCAGTGAGAAGTGTCGGATGCCTCCTCATGTGCCCTTCTCACTTTACAGACCTTCTTAAAATGTCAAGCATCATGTACCCGGGGTGTTGATGCCCCTTTGGGCAAGATGTGTATTCAGTTACAGTAAGGGGCTTTGGCCCTCGAATTCTACATGTGATGACAAAATCACAAATTGAAAGCCATTGCAGGATCTACACTTTTTTCTGTTCTTGTGTGTGTATAAAAGAATATTTAGTTTAGCATATAATATTTTAAGCTGTTTTGCTTTAAGACATAGTAAGCTGTGATATGGCATTTTTGCTGATCTGAATAGATTGCTACAGCCTCTATCTCTTACATAAATTCCTTTGTTGTTGTTGTGTCTTTCGGCTTTTAGGGGTCGCCACAGCGGAACTCCGGTCCGCTTATGATTGGCAGTTGATTTTTACGTGCTGAGTTGCCAGCCCTAACGCACAACCTTCAACGAAGGTACGCCCATTCATGCATGTCTACATGCAGAAGACGCTCTAGCTGAGAGTCGAACCGGTCAGCGTCTTACTGTGAGGCGACAACGCTACCGCAGCACCACCACCACGGATCTTACATAAAATCCTACATTTTAATATTTGCAATTTGCATTCTGTAAACCTGCCTTCTTTGTTTTTAAATAGATTGTATAAGCTAGTTATTAAATGCACTTTGAGTGTGTTGGTGTAATCATTAGCGTCATGAATATCTGTTAAACTTCTTTTTTAGTAGTCTGATTAAACTTTGCTTTTGTCTTTCTTTTTTCAAAGGCCTTTTGGACTCGCTTCTTTCCCGCCATGTACCAGTTAAGACAGCTGTTGGCAGAGAAAGCAATAGGTGATATAAAAGGTTTGAATCTTGAGATTGGAATGAAAATGGACCATGTCCACAGTCCATCCATTAAAGAGATAGGAGGAGGGGCCCTGCTTGATCTGGGTTGCTACTGTGTCCAGTTGGCTTGTATGGTCTTCACTGGGGAGAGACCAGAAGTTAAGGCCACAAGCATTCTGACTGAACAAGGTAAGTTAAATTAGTGTTTTGTATAGCTGATGCCACTTTAAGAGAATGCATTTATATATTTGTTTTCCTAATTTGTTAGAGCCCCACACCAAAAGATTAAGATGTGCATATAATCCAGAGTCCTGACAGCTGAAATTTAGTTTCTGCATTAACATAGTTAACTTTACTTGTTAAAGCAAAATGTAGTTGAAACCAATTTTAAAATACATCAGAATTAAAATGTGAATGCAAGTGCCCTGAGTTCCACATGACTGTCACAAATGTGTCCTCATAGTACTGCAGCTTACCCATCACTGCTCCTGTAACTCCTGTTAGTAAAACTCCCAAACTAAAAGCACCTTACTGGGCATGAAGCAGTTTTTCTCTCTCTCCTGTGTACCAAGAGCCACTAGACCTTTCCTTTCTATCTTCATTACAGGTACTGCAGAAGCCTCATTTTTTTTAAAATGTGTTCTTTCTGTATTCTTTCATCCCATGGGCCATTTTGCTAATGGTAGTGGTGGTGGTGGTGGGGGGGGTCAGGAGCCATCTATTGAATACGTTGTCATCCCTGGAAGTTGGGGGATTTTGAAACTTACCCCCTCCACTGGTGATTTGATGTGCATGTTGTCGAGGAGGGGCCTAAAGTGCTGGTCTAGTGGGGTGTCTATTCTTTCATGCCTATACCACATCCGTCTACAGTGCTAAGCTGTATTTCATACCTGCCATATGCTACCAGTCTATGTTTTGATTGCTGCTATATCCAGTCACTGCCAGGTGTTGGTGTTATGTCCACTCACTGCCAGGTATCTGTTTCAGCTGGACCCACTCACTGCCAGGTATCTGTTTCAGCTGGACCCACTCACATCCCCCCGAAGGAATAAGCAGGCTGTGCTTTTCAGTCCTACTTTTCAAGCTGGCCCCTTTAGTATCTGGATCTCTAACGGATTACAGGCCATCTGGGTCATAGTTAGGACTTCACCCTTGTATGCCACAGAGAGAAGTCTTGTGTATGCCAGTGAAGTATAAAATGCTATGAAATGTATACTGTCCTGTCTGGTATGTTACTGAATGAACAGAATATCTTGTTTATTTATGCACACCGTTTGTACACATTCATGCTGGCATTATTTTGTTGGTTTTATATATATGTTCACTTTTGTGATGTTTGTATTTTACTGACAATACTGTGTCTGTCCTTTGCCTTAAAGGGATAAGTCATACCTGGACAAGTGTGCCTATCTGTTTAACAAATATGTAAATAGATAAAATTAATATGTCTGTAAATGTGCTATGTCATAGCGGGTCTAGGACATTTCACTGAAAATTTCTGACATAGGGTCCAATTCGCCAAAAAGCCATTTTGTCGAAAATGCTACTAACAGTGTATATGCCCTTTTCCCCCACTGTAGTGTGATCTCGTGAGAATATTAAAGTGGGGGGCATAGCCCCCACCTATAAACTACTTACTTATATTTTTAATAGGGACTGCACAATGTAAAACAATACTAGACAATATTAAACTAGACAATATTAAACTATACTGGGTGGGGGGCTGTGCCCCCCATACCCCCCGTTGTGGGGGCTGTGCCCCCCACACCCCCCACTTTAATATTCTCACTCCGAGATCGCACTACAGTGGGGAAAAGGGCATATACACTGTCAGTACTATTTTCTGCTAAATGGATTTTTGGCGATTTGGACCATATGTCAGAAATATTCGTCGAAATGGATTTTCGGCAAAATGACCTTGATCCGTCATAACGTACGTTAAATCATATACTGCTTTTGTAATGTATTTTGTTTTGTGGCCCAAACCATGGCTATAAAGGGTTCTTGTACTAGTTCATAAACAAGTTAACTAATATAGCTGAAACTGTACATCTTCATATCCGTTTGTCTATCTATGTATGTATTTATTTCCATTTGTTGGCTAGGATAGTTTGACTGGGCAACTCACTGAATGAGGTTTCTGCTGGGAAAAAGAGTAAAGCCTCTTTTTCACAGGAAAATGTATTCTGATTCAATATAATTGCAGATGCATAAAGCTACTCCTATCTTCTCCCATTTACCTGCCTTTAGGGTATGTTTTCCTTATTACAGCTAGTATGCCTAACGGACAGTGTTCGGTGTTCAAGAGGTGTGATAAATTGGATAAGGTACCTCAGATACAAGTACTTGTATTTAATCTCAAATCAGATCCAGCAGGCATTTATCTCTCTAATTCTGATGCTGATGGACAGGTTACTTCTTTTAATTCCATTCCTCCTGATAAAGAAGTGAATGCAGTGAACAAATTGGGAGAGAAAATGTGTTCTTTGAGTACTTCAACTTTCAGGATTTTAGACTGACAAGTCCATATCTATAGTATTGTTGTTGGTGTTGGTTGAGAATATGCTGACCTCTTTGGACAGCCTTCCCTCTTTGAGGTAAAAAGTTCCTGAAATGCTCCAGTGATGGCTGTTTCTCAGGTGACCAAACATTTTGAAACTGTGCTTATGATGCCGCTGATTCTGCATCTGGAGAAGCTGCTACTGGATCACACTTGAGGAGTCTTGCATGGCTTCATTCTCAAAACATACATGATGAAATCAAATCTGAGATTTTTAAATGTTCATCATATTGATCACTGCTGCAGTAGCCTTAGCTATATGGATTATATCCTCCCAGGGATATAACCCATATAGCTTAGGCTACTGCAGCAGTGATCATTCGAACATCTGTTGTCATGGTAAGTTTACTTACACAGCAGTAACTTTTTAGCTAGATATAGACTCCTTATTTGGCCATTCTGGAGCTTGCAGCTGAGGTGCTTAAGAAATGTGCGGATAAGAGAAAACTAACACAACAAGTGACCCTGTTTTTTCAAACATAATAACAGTTTACCTCCTCCTCAGTCCCCTTCTCCCACAGACAGTTTAAACAGCAAGGGGTTGGTAACCAAGGGGGGAAAAGCATTAGAAATAAATCTTCCCGGTCAATATAACTGTCTGCCGGCTTAGACTCCCTTCCCCACCTTGCCAGCCTTTATCCATGCCTCTCAGGCTTCATCTTCCCTTTTGGCTTCAGATAATCTCAGACAGTTGGGTTTTGAGAATAATTCAAGAAGGGTATGTTTAGCAATAAGAATCCCTCCCTTCTTTCCAGCAAGTTCCTTTCTGTCTGGAGAACGAGGCTGCTCTGTTTCTTCCCATCTTGCACAACCTGCTGTGCCAAGAAGTATTAGAACCAGTGCCTTTAAATCTTTCAGGCAAAGGTTGTTGTTCAAGGATTTTTTCTAATTTCCTAACCAAAAAGATCCTAGAGGTGTTCATAGGTTCATACTAGGCTATCTGCCCTGGGGCAATTATAAGCCTAGCCCGATTCTGTATGGCTTACGCCACCCCTTGATTTGAGTATACTGTGCCCTTTTTAAGGTTTAGTTTACTGTGCCTCTGTCTAATAGTGACACGGGAGTAATCCCTGGGACAAACCTACGATCCCCCATCCACCTATCGAGATTTTTCTTGAAGAGATTCAGTGAGGTGCTCTGCCTCACATGAACTGGAATTCTATTCCAGAGCGAAGGGAGCCTCTGGGTTATGTACCTGTCCCTCCAGCAAGTTCTATTTATTTCTCTGCTGAGGTTCAAGTCGCTCGAGCGTGTGGCTCTAAGGGATTTAGATTTACTGAGGTGGAGCATGTCCATTAATTCTGGATTAGACATAGCTTTGTATGTCAGGCATAGATCGCCTCGAAGTAGGCGGTATGCCACTGAGTAGAGCTGGAGTTTTTTTTAACCAAGCAGCATATGGCATCTGTTTGAGACCCTTGATCCTCTTGGTGAGATACTTTTGGGGTCGGGTAAGGTACATCCCAAAAGGGGCATTGTATTCTATGATGGGCCTGATGAGGGATGAATAAAGGGGCACGATTACCTCTCTTGATCTAGATGTGAAACCCTTCGTGATGAGGTGGGCTATGTAGAAGGTCTTTTTAACCACTTTGGCAATGTGGTTTTCAAAGGAGAGATTGCTATCGACTTGGGTTCCCAGGTCCCTAATAACTTTCTCTGTACTTAATGGGTTTCCGCCTATGTGGTAATTTGTGGGCACATTGTTTTTGCCAAAGGGTATGACTATACATTTTTTGTCATTTAGCTTTAAACCATGGCGCTGGCACCAGTTACCTGTCTCTGTGAGACCTTTTTGAAGGATGTTTGTGTCAGCTGGAGAGTCGATTATGGCGCCCAGTTTGCAGTCGTCTGCGAATTTGGTGAGCCATAGTTCTCCCACGTTTGCCTGTACCTTGGAAAAGTATATACCAAACAAGAGTGGTCTCAGGACAGAACCCTGTGGGACGCCACTTGTGACCGGTTTTGAGTCTGACATGGCTCCAGCAACTCTCACTCTGTGGGTTCTGTCTTTGAGCCAGTTTGCGACCCATCTTGTGACATAGGGGTTTATATTTAAGCTGGATAGCTTATCTATGATGCCCGAGTGGGGTATTGTGTCAAATGCCTTTGCAAGGTCCAGATAGGCTGTGTGGACTACCTTCCCTTCATCTATGGCTTTGATGACTGTTTCAAAGAAGTCAACCAGGTTCAAAAGGCAAGATCTGCCCTTGACAAAGCCGAACTGGGTAGGATCTAGTGTCTGTAGATACCCAATGTCATTGTTTGAGCTCCATGATGATCCTCTCCATAGCCTTGCAGACTAAGCTAGTCAGGCTTATGGGGCGATAGTTTCCAGGGTCCGTAGAGGCTCCACCTTTGTGGAGTGGGACCACTGTTGCTGTACGCCATTCTGTGGGAACATATCATGTAATGAGGCTGAGATTGCATAGCTGTTTTATTTGAGGGATTAGTTCCTCTTGGAGTTCATGTAGGACGCAACCTGGGACGCCATCTGATCCCATGGAAGCAGTGTTTTTTGCTTTGGAGAGGGCAGCCTTCACCTGAGCATCAGAGATGTTTGGGAGGCAGCTCTCTGCCGGGATAGATACTTGCTCTTTTGGGGGGGGGGGTGGAGAAGTTTGCACTGAACCTGTCTGCCAGGATATTGGCGATGTCTGTTGGTTCATTGTAATTTTTGTCGTTTAGAATCAACTCAGAACAAGTCTGGGAGTTGCATCCCAGGTTCCTAACATAACTGAAAAAAGCCTTATGATTGTCTTTGGTGTCCTGTGCAATTTTTCTCTCGAAGCTGGCCTTGGAGGAATTTATGAGGGATCGTAATTTTTTGCTAGTACTGATCAGAGATGCCTTCTCTATTAAGGATTTTAGTAGCGAACTCCTTCTGTTGTACAGTTTATTTATGGCAGGGGTCCACCAGACTGGACGCCTGCCTTTGGATGATTGGGTCTTGGTTTTGTTTGGGATAGCATGATCCATGCATTCCTGGAGATGTCCGTAGAATGCGTTTATATAGGATTCTGCAGTTTGGGCCGTAGTTTCCACTGGCCCTGGGGCCTTGAAGGATTCCACTTCGGTTTTGAGAAGTGAGAAGTTAGCTTTTGAGAAGTTTTTCACTGTGGTTTTCTGGGCTGGGGGTGGGGTCGGGATGTGGACATCCAGTGAAATTAATTTATGGTCTGATCTTACCAATAAGGGATATACTTCTGGTGTGGAGCCATAGAGTCCCCATGTTGATAATGATCAGGTCTAGTATGTTGTCCCCCCTTATGGGAGTGGTGACTAGTTGTTCCATAGCATTTGAGTTTATAATTTCCAGGAACCTTTGGGCTAAGGTGCTGGGGCTCGAGTAGTGCTCCCAGTCAATGTTTGGGTAGTTGAAGACGCCCAATATAATGGTGTTCGGAGAGATCTTCATGTTCTCCAATGTTTTCAGGAAAGCTGAGTGGGATTCCTGACTTTGAGAGGGTGGTCTGTAGGATGCTATAAACTGAAAAGCAGTCTTGCCCACTGTTAGTTGCACACGGATGGTCTCCGATACTTCATGCAATGCCACTAACCTGGAGGTGTGGATATCCTTGATAAGTATGGAAACTCCCCCTCCTTTTGTGGTTCGGTCCGGGTTTTGGGGCCGAAAAGCATGATATGAGGTATAGCCTGGTAGTGCTGGGGTGCTCTCTGGAGCCTTGAACCAGGTTTCTGTCACTGCACAGATATCGATGTTCTCCATACTGAGGAGAGCTTCGAGTGCGTGCATCTTGAGGTTAAGACTTCTGGCGTTAAGCAGCATTACCCTTAGTTTCTTGTTCCTTGTGCTGTCTATGGGGGTGGGTTTGACTTTTGAGCCTTGCCTTAAAAAAAAGCACTATGGGGGTGGCAAGAGCCTTTGACAATATCCGAAAGCCCAGTGCTGACAGGTGCAAGCCGTCCCTAGTGAAGCAACGTGGCTTGTCGAACATGTCATCCCAGGCTGACAGACACTGGATCCCCTTTGAATGACACCAAAATTTTAGCCAGTTGTTAAAATCGATCATTTTGTCTTTGTACTGTGGCATCATTCTAGGTGAGGGTAAGATGCTGCTCAAGGTCAGGGTCATACCAGCCTGGGCTACATGATCAGAGAGCTCCTCTATGTCTCTTTTCATGTAGTCCAGGGAGGTACGTCTCAGGTCATTCACATCAGCATGTACAATGACTGAGTCATATTTGTATTTGCTTTGGAGTGACCTGAGTGCTTGCGTTATGTGGCGGATCCTAGCACCCGAGAGGCAGCTCACCGTGACCTTCTCTTTATTCAGCCTGGTGAGCGGGACATCATGTGTCTGACAATAGAGTCACCTATTACAAGAGTATCAGATGTGTTATTCAGCCTTAAGGGCTGTGGCTGCTTGGCACACTGTCTTTGTGGGCTATGTGTTGTGCGTGTTTTGTTTTGAGGTAGCGTTTGCTTGGATGTCTGCTTTGGAGGTCTCTCTTGCTTAGGTAGATTTTTATTTAGAGCCTCTGAGTATGTTTTTGTGTATTTATGTGTTTGGTTCGCTGATGTGGTGGGACTATGTGATACTGGAATTGTGTTGTGTGAGGTTACCTTCTCCTCCTGACTGGTTACACCAGTTTTGAGATGAGAGAGCTCAGCCTCCAGTTTGGCTAAATAGTTGCATCTCTCACATATATTTGAACCTGTTTGGAGGAGGAGAGGGTTTTCCGTGTACATGAGACAGTTGTAACATTGCCTCAAAATTCCCAGATTCACCAGCTGGACTGGAGAGGAAACCATTGACTGACCTTTGGGACATGCTAGAGTAATATAGGGAAACTGAATTTAAGATGGACCAATAGAGGATAGGGTAATCATAGAGAGTATAAGAGTAAGTAGTGCTTATGGTTTAATAGTGCTAACGTGTAGGATTACTTAATTGGACCAGTGAAGGGCCTTAGAATGAGAATATGGTGTTTAAATTGAGAGATAGAGCAGTTCTAAGGGAAAAAGTGAAGAGCAGACTTTGTGGAGCCAGGAATAGTTTAAACCCAATTAGGTGGCGCTGCCCGCTGTTGCGCTATGCACAAAAACGCACAAAACCGTGTAAAAGAGGGTTTTAAGACAGGAAGATGAAGGAGTTTGGAATTGACCCAAAATGACCAATAAAACTACAGTTTCAAGTCAGTAACTACTCCCACAGGGGCAGGCAGGCTGCTCAATGGTTTTCACTGCCACTGATCAACAGAGAGACTTCCCTTTAGCCCAAGCAAAAAATGGCCTCCAAGAAACTTACAAACAGTTCAAGAACAGCAAACCTGTAACTGAACTTTTTTAAATCTCAGAAAAGTGGGAAAAAAGCAAGATTTTTTTGTTTTTTCAGAGATAGCAGAGGTTCACAAGTATCAGCAAGTTATAACAGTGCAGTAAATGACCCCACACAAGAGTGCTAGGCCAAAGACAGATAAAATGCAAGTTTTGAGAAAAAAACAATTTTAAAAATAAGTGCAAACAGGAAATTCAGTAAACAGCTCTAGGTTGTGCTCTAAATACAGTTACTAATGCAGAAATCAAGTTTAACAAGCCAGAAAATGCTCAAAATAGGTGGCTATGCAGAAAAAACTTAGCAAATAAACAGAGGAAAAATATTTAATCTCAAAAGTGGCTCCTTTCTTCTCTCAGCGTTTTCTCCTCTTGGTGGGTGCTTCACCAACAGCCAACAAGCCTGAAAAGACGCCAAAACCACGAGACAACCAGGTTTTGAGAGAGGAAGATGGAGTTTGGAATTGACCCAAAATGGCCAATAAAACTACAGTTTCAAGTCCGTAACCACTCCCACAGGGGCAGGCAGGCTGCTCAATGTTTTTCACTGCCACTGATCAACAGAGAGACTTCCCTTTAGTGTGTACTGTGTCCTTTGGTTCTCAAGACTAGTAGTGGATCTTTGGCTGTAAAGCGCCATGTCAAAATTCCCAAGTTCGAGATGTAATCCCTTCAAATTTAACTTTCATGGTAAAGCTTGATGTAAGGGATGCCTTTCACCATATTCCTATTGCCTGGAAGTTTAGATGTTAAGATTTATTGTGTCTAGGTTGCAGTATCACTTCTCTGTTTTACCCTTTGGGCATTCTGCTGCACCAAGGGTGTTCACAAAATGCCTAGCTCAGTCATCCTTTATTGCAGATTCCAATGCATACAAATGTTTCCATATTCGGACAATTGTCCTACCTTTGCTGATTCTCTTTCAGCTGTCGAGTCTCTAACAGCTGTGCAGGTGCTTTTACTCAGTCTGAGATTTCAAATCAGTTTGCAGAAGCTTCTCTCATCCTGTCACATAGAATGGTTTTCCTGGTTCTTGATCCCTTCTGGGCCAAGATCCCAGTCAGCTTGTCTTATCTAGCAAACCTCTTTGAGAAAGGCCTTTCTTGCTCCTTTTTAAAAATTCATGACTCAGCTGTCTCAGCCCACATTCCTACTCAACCCCCCCCATCTTTTCTCACCCTGTGGTAAAACAACTCCTTAGAGGAGTGATCCACATCAGGCCTCCCAGGAGGCCGACTTCTCCACCTTGACACCTAATTTTGTCCTGGAAAAACTTGCTCTTATTTGAGCCAGCCTGCTCTGCAGACTTAAAATTCCAGACATGGAAGACTGCCTTCTTATTGACTATCACTTTGGCTAGGAGAGTTTCGAAACTGCAGGCACTCATGATGGTGGAACTATTTCTCATCTTCCTTGCTGACAGAGTTTCTCTAACCCATCCTTTATGCTCAAGGTGGTGATGGACACTTCCTTAAGTCAAGCAATACATCTGCCTACCTCCTTTCCCAAACCCACAAAACAAAGGAGCAAGAATTCCACATTCCATAGATGTCCATAGGCAGCTATGTTACTTTCTTGACATAACAAAAGCCCTCAGGAAATCTTACCAGCTGTCTGTAGCCTTTGTCAGCAGCTCTGAAGGGAAACTCAGTTTGCAAACAGACCATGTTTAAATGGCTGTCCCACTGCATCACCTTTTGTTACAGCCATTGTGGTAAAAAAACACCTGATGCTATAAGGGCACATTCCAGTAGGGCTACTGCATCTTCTATTGCCAAGGTATCGGCCAAGGACATCCTGGAGGCCACTACCTGGTCTACATTGCACACCTTCACCATACATTACAACTTACCAGCCTTCTCAAAGTCCAGAGCTGGGTTTGCCACTGCTATCCTGCAAAATCTTCTCCTCTCATTAAATATGAAATCCAACCTTCTTCTGAGATTTGGGAATCATCCCACAAGTCAGGACTGCAGCAGTGAAACACGAAGAACTTAGTACGGCTGTGTACACTTACCATAAATGTAGATGTTAGTGTACTCACTGTTGCAGTTCTCTTTCCCTCCCTCCTTCCTCCAAGCCGTCCCTCCTCTTGCCTGTTAACTGCCTTAGGGTTCCTTCCCATGGCACCTGACTTTCAGCTCCTCTGCAGGGGCTCCTAACTTCTAGGGGCAAGAAAATAACTGAGATCTTGATGTTGGCAGACTCCACTCGTACCTCAGTGTACTAATGTCGGTTAGGGAATCCACTGGATATAGGAGGAGGGAAGAATTTTACTCTGGTAATCAGGCTGGCCAAGGGCTTCTACTGCAGAAAATCCCACAAGTCATGACTGCAACAGTGAATATACTCAAAGATTCCACATTTATGGTAAGTTTACACAACAATACTTTGTAGCAAGGTTCTTCAGGAGGATGAACCTATTCCTATTTTATGACTTTTTCCACTATTGCCAGGCTACGCACAGGTCCAGAGGTTTTGGTCTTGATTTGTAAAGCTTCGATACTTTGTGGAGGCATTCATGTGATAAGAAGACAAATGTGTTGGCAAATGTACCAGCTTCCAAGGGGGAGACCGGCCTGTATTGGAAAGTGTTGTATATCACTTCTGTTGGGTTCAAAGATTGTCTTCTAAATACTGATGTCAAATGCCATTGATTTGCTTCCAGTGCTTGCTTTAAAAAAAAAACACCAAAAGGCTGCTGTTCCAAGTTTAATACAAATCAAAGAAGAACGCACATAAAACTCGAGCTCCTCAGCTGTGTAGCCTTCAGAGTGTCTCCATTGTGGACATTTATGCTTTGGAAACTTGTGCATTAGTTCCCAGTTTTACCAAACTTTATTGTTTATACCTTGATTCCAGGACCTGTTCGTCTTTTAGCTCCTGACTTAAGGAAGAGTCCTTGTCTTTTGACCTTCATGTGGCTCTGACCTCCCAGTGAAGTGTGAGTTGACACTGTTTGAGGTTATTTCCAGCATCCACCTGTAGCAGTCTTCCAGGTACTTTTAACAAGGCAAGTACTTAAGTGTTTTTTTTTTGTCTTTTTCAGAGTCATAAACCTGGCTTTGAGTGAAAGTCAAATATATTCCAAAGTATACTAAATTAAGGGTATCATAATATGAAATGCTAGCAGTTTTCCCCTGCACGAGACCTTTTTGTAGATCAGCTAATAATGTGTATGTTTTTTATAAGTATGTAAAAAAAGTTCAGGCCTGTAAAAAGTCAAGTAAGTACAGGTGAATGGTGTAAAGTTACATTTTTAGACTTTACCACCACCAAATTTTTAATGTCTGGTGGTAGCAATTCTCTCATTTTGTCTTACGGGACATTTGAAAATTAGGATTTTTTTTTTAATTGAGAAACTTATTTTTTTCTTTTTTAGGCGTGGATGAAGTTACAGCCATAATTCTGAAGTTTCCTTCAAATAGGTTGGCTACCATTACCTGTAGCACTGCTACACAGCTTCCCAACAGGGCTGTGATATTTGGCACAAAGGGGACTATTGTGGTAAGTCATTTTTTGTCAAGAGTCCACCTTAATTAAAGTAAAGAGCATTTGCTTTATTTTTCCATAGCTTGGCTGAACCTGTAACAAGAAAACAAAAAGTGAAGTGCAGCTCACAGTTAAGTACTGCAGGCTTACCTGTTCTTTATAGTGTCTGGGTGGAATATCACATACTGCAGGATTTCCAGACCCTGTGCCCAGCCTGCTGTAGGGAAAGAACACAAGTTCTGTAGAAGGAGCTTGGCACATAGATCTTCCCGTTTTTTATTCAGAGCAGAACTGTCTGCATGTTCTAAAAGAGCCTGTTTGAGTAATGTTTGTGTGCATCACAGGATGGTGGTAATCTTTGTGTGCTGTGATTCACAGGATGGCAGTAATCCCACTGTCATTCTCTGTAATTGTGTTGAGATGTAGAGATTAGTATTGTTCTACTAGTGCCTTGCCTAGGTATACAGATCCCACCTTAAGTCTGACATGTCTGTAGTATGGTGTATAACTGATGTGGTCCATCCACATCTGATGAGAACCTGTTTCAGTTGCATAAGGTAGGTAGGGAAATGGTTATGCACCTATACCCTTTAGGTGGTACCACTAGTGTCTGTGGGCTACAGGAGTGCATCAGAATGCTTACCTGTGCATGTAGGAGTCCTGTTCTTGAGTTTGTAATTTATTTATTTTACATTTGTTAACCGGGATTGTCTGACTGAGCAAAAGCCCTTTTTCAGCAGAGGCCCGGGGAGAAAAGCTCCAAAACATAATTACAAAAAATATAATCGTTACAAACACAATTAACATTATAATCATTCATAATAAAACTTGTAGAACAGTTATATATATGTAGTTACAATTATCTATAAAAATGTTATGAAAAATACTGTAGCAGAAAGAAAGGAGATAGTGTTAGGTAAAAAATGATGAAGTAGACTAGTTTTAAGTTGTAAATGTTTTGGTATAGAGGAGAAGAAACGATAGTAAGACAGAGGAAGTTAGGTTTGTTATTTAGTGAAGATATATTCAAGGTGGCTGGGAACAGGTACAAATCCAGTGACTTTTTAAGTACTCTTTATTGGCTAGTTTGAATACTTCAGGATGTGAAAGTGATCTAACTTCTTGTGGGAGTTTGTTCCAAGCAATAGAGGGATGGTAGCTGTATGTAATGGCTCCTATTTTGGACTTGGGCTTGTAGATTTGTAAAAGGTCTTGGGTGGAGCTCCTGAGTAGTCTGGATGGGACATAGTGGGAGATTATGGAGCCTAGAGCTGGACAGTAGGATGGTGAATAAATAATGGAATGTATAATTTGGAGATGAGAGAGGAGTAGGAGGTGTGGTAGTTCAAGCCAGTTTAGTTGTTTCAGGGAGATACAGTGGTGAGATTTGTAGGTTTGTTGTGCAGCAAATCTGGCTATTTTATGATAGGTTGATTCGAGTTTGCTTAGTAAGGTAGAGTTAAGATTTGTGAGTATTTGGGAGCAGTAGGTTAGGCATGGCCAAAGATAAGCATGGGTGATTGTGGTTCTAGAGTCAGGGGTTTGGAATGTTTTATTTATGTAGAGAAGTCCTAGTTTTTTATGGGTTTTCCTGATACAGTTATTTATATGGAGGTCGATTTTTAGCTGATCATCAATGGTTACACCAAGGAGTTTAGTACTAGGGTCAGCAACTATGAGAGTGTGATTTAGTGATTTTATTTGAAAAGTAGATTTGATACAAGTAACAGTTTTGGGAACAAAGAGTAAGAGTTTGTTTTTTTGGGATTAAGGATGAGGTGATTATTGAGCTAAGCTTCAACAGAGTTGAAAGAAGACTGGGTAGCTGTTAGAAGTTCAGAGGGTGAGTTAGCAATGGTGCGAAGTGAGCCTGAGCATAGCGAGGGCGAATGGAACGGGGCTACACCGGAGGCAGAGAAAGTGCCGTTCCAAAGGAGACTATGTGTAAGCTGAGATCTTGAGTTTTAGTCAGGAGAAGTAAAAATCAGAGTCCATTAACCTTTAAATGTCTTGAGTTCTTTAATAGTTATTGTTAGTCTGACTCCAATTTTTGGGAAGTGTTTTTGAATTTTACCCCGAAATTCTTAAAAGGATATAAAATTAAAGCTGATAGGATAGTAATAGGTCATAATTTTTTGAATGGCATCAATTCTTATTGCTGTTTCAGAAATTTATGTAAAAACTGAAAAGCTTTAAACGGTGCACTGTAATGCATGATTTTTCAGGTCCTGTAAGTTCAGGCTTGTAAAAAGTCAAGTAAGTACAGGTGAATGGTATAAAGTTGCATTTTTAGACTTTACCACCACCAAAGTTTTAATGTCTAGTGGCAGCAATTTTCTTATTTTGTGTGCCTTATGGGACATTGGTGTCCTCTAGTGACAGCAACAAACTCCTCACAAGCTCGAGCTCCTCCATAACCCCAGCTGCTTCTCCAGATCTTGTTGCCTCCATACTGATGACAACATCTCTGAACAGCTCATGTGCCAAGTAGGGAATTTGAGTAATTTTGGACAGATAAGTGCAAGTTTTTTTTCCATCAGTTTACTACCCAACTGCTCTGTATTAGGGCTGCTATGCTCCTTTAGCACATTTCTTCTCTGTGAACTACCTTTCTCCCCAATCTTCAGTCCCTTTACCATCTCTACCCTGTCATGCTTTGGACTGTAAGCCTACTTTGCTGATATCTGTCTTCTTTCCTTCCTTTGCTCATCAGGTGCTATTGGCTGTTTTGCAGATTTAGGCTGCTTTTGGGACAGTATGTTTTCAGTGTGTGTTTTAAGTATGGAAAATATGTTGTTGACACAAAATTCCCCTGCAAGATTCACATGAATTGTGCTTAATATGTTTAGGGGTTGCTCATTTAACGAGCACCTGTAGTATTTGTATAAATGTTGTTTCCCGCACCTTAGAGGAATGTAAAAACAGATTGGTAGATAAGGGCATACTTGCGCCAGACTCATCACTGATGGGAACTCCTGATACCTTCACTTCTGAACAGAAAAAGAATAAAAGGAAAGCAAGGACCCTTCAGTATTACAGAAGCTTACTCCTCCTGAAGTTCTGCAAACTTCAACTCCCTCACCCAGGGGTGAAACACCTAGAGAGTCTACTCCAGCTAAGCCATCAACTCCTTTTCCTTTAATATATTCCTCTAGTACCATGGAGGATTCAGTACTGACGCAGAGCACACACAGTTTTTCTTCAGAAACAGAACTGTCTTGAGTTTCCATCGGAAGCTTTGGTCCAGTCTCATAGATTGCACTGGAACGGGATACTGGATAAAAATGACTTTTTCATTAAAAGTCATTTTTATCCAGTATCCAATTCCAGTGCGATTTATTGCATTTGGTATTGTTCGTGCTGGGCCTCATTTTTTGTGGTTACCAGTCTCATAGATCCCTCTGCAGTCTTAGTCAAGCTGAGTGGGGGCACACGATGTAGACCTTTGCCAAGGCCTAACTTTGATATGGCATCATTCTGCCCTGGCAGTGCCTGCAATAGCTAGAGAGTCTACTCAGGTCTCCCATCTTGCCATTCCTCTTCCAGGCCCGGTATTGGCAACAGTAGCATTGGCATCAGCATTGGTTGCTGCACTCAGCCCCATAGTACGGATAGACCTCACTTGTCATGCATCGACCTTCTGCTTTGGTGGAATCAGCACCACACCCTTCAGTGTCAGCTGTCACTTGAACCTCAGTTGGCATCAGACCTTCAGCACTGATGGTTTCTGTAGCTTTCTTAGTGTATGAGTGTGTAGCTTTTGACTCCATGAGACCGAAGATTCATGGCTTGACCTCTTCTGTACAGTCATTTGTTCATTGACAGTTGGGGTAGGTATGTCAATGTCGGCACTGACATCGATTTCATCTGTGCTGAGGGTTCTAACCCCAGGCATTTTTGAGGATCCCATAGCACAGAAGGGTGAGCTGCCATCTGGTTCCTTGGCAACTATAGTATCATTAGTACTGACTCTTCCCCAAGATGCTGCAGAAGTTGGACACTTGAATCGACCATTATCCAGGCTTCCCCAGGACTGGAGGATTACTAGACCCATTCTGGTGAAGTCCGTCGAGCACTCTTCCCAAGGATGTTTGGACAGGGACTTCCATCTCAGCCCCATGAGGAGGGGAAATTGCAAGGGGGAAGCACACTGACACTCCATTAGATCAAAGAGGAGGTTTGCCTAAATCCCCTCTGAAGGATGCATCCTTCTGCAAAATATTGAAAATGAGACAGAAGAGATCATGGCTGATGGACCCTACGTACCCCAAGGATCAGATCTTACAGGAGGTATGGAAGGAAACATATGTGGTTGAACCCATTGTGAGGAAACCAGAGTCCTTTGTACTCCCCAAAACAGGCCACCTTAGAACAAAGGACCTTTAGTTGATTCCCTTTTGGTAAAGAACATAATCTCAGATGATGATCAAGCTACCATCGCAAGCAAAACACAAAAGATAACTTTGTCGAAGATGCTAGAAAATAACAGTAGTGCAAGGGAAAGGTGAAGTAGGACCAGTTTATAACAATTTAGTGCTTCTCAGCAAAAAAAAAAAAAAAAAAAAAAAAACACTTGGCTATACAAGTATTAAGTAAAGTAAGTTGCTAAAAATATTCAGAAAGTCTATCACGTGGCATAATGCACCCAATCAACAGTTCAATACAATTGTATCTCTGTTTTACTTCGCCAACCAACAACAGTCCAAAGATATAAAGCACAACGAAAGTCCCAGTACGACCAAAAAAACGTTTAATACAAAACAAGTAGCACAAAGTAGCACTCTAGTGCCTCGGCTTAACAAAAGCCTTCAGTGAGTACCTTCATCATTACCAAACCCTACTATTTATACCCCACAGTTGCCAATCAAATAATTATACAATAAAATAATTTAGCAATTACACATTTAAAACTCTTCAATTTAAAGATACATGTCATGTAACACTCTAAATAACACACTTCCAACAGCAGTCTGTGTTCCGACCCTGTGGAACCAAGGTCCCATATTTCAAAATAAAAAGTGTTTCCTTCTTTCTTTCTTTCTTTCTCTTGTATACAGAGAGAAGAACAATATTGATGAAAATATTTTTTTTGCAGTAATGACATAATATTTTAAGCGATAGTATAAAACAAAATATTGGGCATTACTGGAAATTTTTGTATAAATTTCAGGAGTTGTTAGGGTTAGTATCCTGTTTTCTCTTATAAGAAAGGAAGAATTTTGAAGGATATGTTCATACTAAATTTCAAATGCCCAATAATATGCTATTACAGCAGATTCAATTTAAGGGAACAGCATCATGTGGTAATTGTACAGGGTGTCATTATATAGTACAAAGTTTTGAAATTAATAAGATTATATTTGAAGTAGTGGGAGATTATTATTGCTCAACAGAACGGGTGATCTATGCAATTAAATGTAGTTGCAATAAAGTACTATTAAGGGCAAATAAAGCAAATGTTTAAAAAGAGACTATCGGAACATCTAAGGGACATTAGGTTAAGTAAAATAGAGAGTCCTTTAGCCCAACATTTTAAATTGTACCATAATAGTGAATTAGCACAGGTACAAGGAGAGGGGGATGGTGACCACATAAAAAATCTGTTGTTATACAAAGAAACACATTTTATTTTGAAATATGGGACCTTGGTTCCACAGGGTCGGAACACAGACTGCTGTTGGAAGTGTGTTATTTAGAGTGTTACATGACATGTATCTTTAAATTGAAGAGTTTTAAATGTGTAATTGCTAAATTATTTTATTGTATAATTGTTTGATTGGCAACGGTGTGGTATAAATAGTAGGGTTTGTTAATGATGAAGGTACTCCTTGAGGGCTTTTGTTAAGCCGAGGCGCTAGAGTGCTACTTTGTGCTACTTGTTTTGTATTAAAACTTTTTTTTTGGTCATACTGGGACTTTTGTTGTGCTTTATATCTTTGTTTTACTTAAAGGAGTAGGGATTATAATTGGAATATATTGAGTACTTTAGAATATTGCAAACTAAGAATAAAAAAGTAAAAAAAACAGTCATAAAAAAAGTAAAGTATGCGTGTACCAAATTATCCTGCTAAACGTCTGCAAACGTCAACTCCCTCGCACGGGGTGAAACACCTAGAGAAGACTACTCCAGCTAAGTTTTCATCTTCCCCTTTAATAGATTATGTACTAATTTTCTCTTTAATCTGAAATAACCTTGTTTTGAGATAATAGTCTTTAAATAGAAGCGCAATGCAAGTGCCCTCCAAAATATATTGACATTCATGGCATACACATTTTCTTATTGTAGGAAACATTTTAGACTGATTTTTAGGACAAATCCCTTTTTTGTCCCTTCTCCAGTAAGTCCATTAGATTGTCTTTTCTTTTGTAAACAAAGGTGAGTACATCACATAATCTGTCCAAAAACCCTGAGGAACCAATAATTGCTTTCCAGTTTTCGGAAATCCTATTTCTAACATCTTCTACCTTTTCAGCAAAAGGAAGTATTATAGCTCTCTCTTTAGAATTGTCTGAAAACAATTTTTTATGTTTGTTAATAAAAGGTTTTACGAAGAGTTATTTATAAAAGGTTTTTCTTTTTTCTAAAATGTCCCCCTCATTTACACCCAACAACCATACTGGATACTCTCTTTGCTCAAACACATCCTTCAGTTTGTCTTTCCTCTTCAAATCATTGATCATACAAGATAAGGCTAGAGATACAAATCAATTGCCCTTTACAAAGGTTTAATTACTTCAAAATGGGAGATTACTAGAAAAGTGAAAATAGCTGTTGGAAACTGTATTTTTTCATAAATACAAACTCAAAGTGATGTGAACAGACATTTTTATAAATCTCAACTTCCAAGTAGCTGATGTGTTTTCATTCTTTATCACATGTAAAGTTTACAACCGCGGTGGTGCAGCGGTAGCATTATCACCTCGCAGCAAGAGGTTCTCCTGTTCGATTTTCGGCTGGAGTGCCTTCTGTGTGGAGTCTGCATGTCCTCCCCGCGGTTGAGTGGCGTTCGAAAGACATGTGTAAATGGGTGTGTCTTCGTTGATGGTTGGGCATCGAGCTAGCACCTCGGCACTGTAAAAATATCCTGCCAACCATTAGCAGACCGGAGTTCCGCTGTGGCGACCACTAACCGGGAAAATCTGAAAGAAGATGATCACATGTAAATTTAAAGAATTTAACAGTGTTATCTTCAGGTACCTTACACAAAATAAAAATGTCAACACTGTACCTGAGATAGGTACCTTAAACCAGTATTGACTTTTGAAAGTGATTCCCCAAACCACATAATAATAATAATAATAATAATAATAATAATAACAGTAACAGCAACAATAGTACTGTTATTACTACTGTTAATAATAATAGCAAAAACTGGGGCTACGGAGGCTCCCATAGCCACCCCTTAATCTTTCGAAAGTATTGAAAGAAAAAGATTTTTTTTGAGATATATATATATATATATATATATATATATATATATATATATATATCAATTCCATACTGTCCTCAAGGATGGTAAATGTCTTCATGAGATAATTTTTTATGTTGGAGCAGGTCTTCATGAAACCAAGCCATACTTGTGTCATGAGTGTAACAGAAAAGAGATATTTTGCCTCTAAAGTCACCATAAGCAAGTCATGTAAATATTGTACTGTCTCTAGTTTAGGTAAAAAAAATTCTGGAACCTTTCAAGATGTGGCTAATGCCATTAAATAATTTTTTTAACTTACTATCCACAAATTTGCTTAAGGGCTCAGCCGTTGAGCCAATCGTCCCCATGATGGGTCACAGAGGTGAATCTGCAGCATTTTTGTGGATCTTAGGTATACCAGATATTGCCATTATAACCAAGGTACCAAGGTTTTTACCCAGAAATAATTGGTCAACTTTGTAAGATATTTTGTATTCCAAAAAAATCTCTGCTGACCATACAGTGGATATAAAAAGTTTAGACACCCCCTGTTAAAATGCCAGGTTTTTGTGATATAAAAAAATGAGACCACAATAAATCATTTCAAAACTTTTCCCACCTTTAATGTGACCTATAACCTGTACAATTCAATTAAAAACAAATCTGTTAGGGGAAAAAAAGTAAAAAAAAAAAAAAAATACAGCAAACTGGTTGCATAAGTGCACACACCCTTAAACTAATACTTTGTTGAAGCACCTTTTGATTTAATTACAGCATTCAGTCTTCTTGGGTACACACCTGCCATCAATTAAAGAGACTCTGATTAACCCCTAATAAAGTTCAGCTGTCCTAGTAGGATTTTCCTGACATTTACTCAGTTGCCTGCTTCAACAAAATCCATGGATCATAGAGAGCTTACAAAGCATCAAAGGGATCTCATTGTTGAAAGGTATCAGTCAGGAGAAGGGTACAAAAAAATTTCCACAGCATTGGATATACCATGGAACACAGTGAAGACCGTCATCAAAAAGTGGAGAAAGTATGGGACAACAGTGACATTGCAAAGAACTGGATGTCCTTCCATAGTTGATGAAAAGACAAATCAAAAACTGGTCAGGTAGGCTAGCAACAGACCTACAGAAACACTGAAGGAGCTGCAGGAATTTCTGGCAAGTACTGGTTGTGTACTGCATGTGACAACAATCTCCTGTATTCTCCATATGTCTGGGCTATGTGGTAGGGTTGCAAGATGGAAGCCTTTTCTAACACAGGAAAGCACCCAAGCCTGGCTAAAATTTGCAGAACAATACACAGTCTCCCAAAAGCATGTGGGAAAATGTTTATGGTCTGATGAGACCAACGTTGAACGTTTTGGCCACAATTCCAAAAGGTACGTTTGACGAAAAAACAACACTTCTCATCACCAAAAGAACACCATCCCCACGGTGAAGCATGGTGGTGGCAGTGTCATGCTTTGGGGTTGCTTTTCTTCAGCTGGAACTGAGGCTTTTGTCAAGGTGGAGGGAATCGCGAACAGTTCCAAATACCAGTCACTTTTGTCCCAAAACCTTCAGGCTTCATAGGTTCATAGGTTGATACTAGGCTATCAGCCCTAGGGCCTATACAAGCCTAGCCATAACAATTCCCTGGCTATTTCTTCCCACATTATTTACTTTCCTTCTGAAGATGAAGAGGAATTTCACCTTTCAACACAACAATGACTCCAAGCATACATCCAAATCAACAAAAGAATGGCTTCTCCAGAAGAAAATTAAAGTTTTGGAACGGCCCAGCCAGAGCCCACACTTAAATCCAAAAGAAAATCTGTGGTGTGACCTGAAGAGGACTGTGCACAAGAGATGCCCAGGCAATCTGACACATTTGGAGTGCTTTTGCAAGGAAGAGTGGGCAAATATTGCCAAGTCAAGATGTGCTATGCTGATAGACTTCTACCCAAGAAGACTGAATGTTGTAATTAAATGAAAAGATGCTTCAACAAAGTAATAGTTTAAGGGTGTGTGCACTTATGCAACCAGCTTATTGTACATTTATTTTTTTATATTTTTCCCCTAACAGATTTATTTTTCAATTTAATTGTACAGGTTATAGGTCACATTAAAGGTGGAAAAAGTTTTGAAATGATTTATTGTGGTCTCATTTTTTTTTATATCACAAAACCTGGCATTTTAACAGGGGTGTGTAAACTTTTTATATCCACTGTAAATCAGATGTTCATAGTGTTACCCTGCTGCAGTCATCACACTTGGATTATCCTGTCGTCAGGCAGTCCCGCAGTTAGCCTGAATTCCAAAGTCTTGGTCCGGCCTCGGTTGCTGTCGCTTCTTCCCTGACGTCAGTGCGCCAGGGGTATATAAGAGGCATCCGACGCCATTTTCTTCAGTCTTTCTTGCCGTGCGGTGCCAGAAGCAGTTTGCAAGTGCCGGTCGGCCGACACCTGAGATTTTCAAATCGAATTTCAGTCCGAAGTCTTCAAAGCTAAGTACCCCATTGGGGAACCTTTTCTTGCCTCAGTCCGATGTCAGAAAAAGTTAACAACTGCATTTCTTGTGGGAAGCAAATACCTCATAAAGACTTTCATTCTTATTGTATACCTTGCCTAGGCCCAGACCACGACATCACTGGTTTTAGTTTTGTGCTAGGTTCAATAAGCGAACTATAAAGCAACACTTTGATTTCGCACAACACTACTTCGGTAGGAAATTTAATTACACTATGCCGTCGGAGCAACCGACTACCCGGCGTGCATAAAAAACGCAAAGTTAAAGACAGGCAGCCTAGATCCAAGCCAGACTCCGAGGCCTCGGCTGGGCTGGTCGCCGGTTCTCTGGTTTCCAGTGAGGCGCCTACACAGCCCCTGGCGACCACAGAATTGGAAACCCAGACCGCTTCGGATTCCCAAGCAGAGAGCTCTAGGCTGACGCAGCCATTTTCTTTAGGCCCTACTGACAACATTGCAGAAGGAGAAGCCGGTGCTGTGGAAACACCTTCGGTTACAGAAGGTGTCTTCAGACCGACTACTCTCACCATTAAATCTTATGCTAAGCTTAAGACTCCCCTAAAACCAAAAAAGACTGCACATCAGTCTCCAGCTCAAGGCCCCATGCCTAAGAAACAGATGCTTAAAATGGCTGAAGATTTGATTTCTTTAATCAGGGGTTCCCAACCCCCCGCAGACAAAAGGCCTAGACAAGAGGAGGATTTTGCCTCCTCTGATCAAGTGTCTATTTCCTCAGTCTCCTCTGAGGAACAGGATTACTCCTTTCCCCCCTTATGAAGATTCTGATGCTGAAGATTCTATTCCCTCAACTTCTCCCCCTGAAGACTATTCCTTTGGGGAAACCTTACATACCATGAGGGAACATTTCCACTGGGAAGTTCAAGACTACTCTGACTCAAAGAAAAGGCTCCAAGAGTTTCTTTTACTTCCCCAGCACAGACCACTTGCTATCCCTCCAGTTTTAGACATTGTGGGTGATGTTTACTTAGAATCTAGTCTAAATCCAGATTCTCTGCCTCCTGCTCCAGCCAAACCAGACAGATAGAGTGCCTGACTCACACAAATTCCTTTACAAAAGCCCTGTTGCTGACCCAGCGACAATCTCCCAGGGTCCCAAAGGGGCTAAGGCTTCTATGGCTAAAATCCTGTACCCTCTGAAAGGGCAGAGCACTAGATAGGTGAGGGAAGAAGGTTTACACCTCGGCTACTCTAGCTATGAGAGTACTAAATTGTCAGTTTCACATGCTGAAATACGAGCAATTCCTAATGTCTCAAATAAAACAAAAGATGAGCACGCACCCTCAACAGTCTGAATTCAAGGAAACGCAGGATCTGTTGCATGCAGCTGAACAGGTGGGCAAACACACTTTACAATGTGGATTTGATTCCTTGGAAGCTTCCTGTAGAGCATGGGTCTGTTATACGTAGGCATGCTTGGTTAAAGGAACAAACTCTGCCTGATCATGTTAAAGCAAAGTTACTAGATGCACCCTTGCAGCAGGATGTCTTATTTGGAGTTTAAGCAGAAGAGGTTTTAAAGAAAATGGAGGACAAGGCAAAATCTATGCAGACGATCAAAGATTTCTTACAGGTACAACCCCCACGCTTCAGCAGAAATTGTCCAGCTAAAAATTGGTCCTTTCCAGCTTCTGACAGACCACAGAGGGGTAAATACAGATGCCCAAGGGGCAGAGGTCAAGCACAAATCCCTTACAAACCTCGCCAATGGGGCACTGCAACACCGAAGGGAGGAGAAGACAGGCCCCAAACTACTAGAAGACAAACACAATGACTTAAACCTCAAACTGCCAAGCAGCTGCCTTGGGAGGAAAATTAGCATTTTTTGCAGACAACTGGCGCATCATCACAAAGGACAAATGGGTCCTAGACATTATCATACAAGGATACAGATTCCATTTCCACACCTTGCCAAGGAAAAAAGGAATGCCAAACCTGCCACAAAATCAATGGGCAGAGGCACAAAAACAAATTACAGCTGTCGTGGACATGAGAGCCATTCAACTGGTACCTACACAGGAGCAAGGCCAAGGATTTTACTCAAGGCTCTTTCTAGTCCCCAGAAAGGACAATGCATGGAGACCCATTCTGGACCTTTCAATTCTAAACACCTACTTGCAAGTACCCAAATTCAAGATGCTAACACTACAGCAGCTTCTTCCCATGTTGGGCAAGAAGGCTTGGCTAGTAACGTTGGACCTCAAGGAGGCATACCTGCATGTCCCTATCGGACAAAATTGCAGAAGATACCTCCGTTTCATTACAGGTTCAACCCATTTCCAATTCTCTGCACTGCCCTTTGGCTTATCTGCTGCACCCAGGGTCTTCACAAAATGCCTGGCACCCGTAATTGCATACTGCATACAAAGAGGAATTCAAATATACCCATACCTGGACGACTGCCTCATTCAAGCAGAAAACAAGGACATTCTCTTACAACATCTGGTTTTTGTAAAACACCTTCTAAGTTGCCTAGGGTACAGAGTAAATGAAAAGAAGTAAAAACTAGTGCCCTCAGAAAATATGACATTCCTGGGTGCCAGCTTGAATACAATGGCCCAGATGGCTTATCTGACGCCAGACAAACAGCTACAACTAACTCAATACTTCAAAATAATGGCAACAAAGACCCAACTCCCTGCAAGAAAAATTCTGCAGGCTATGGGCTTCATGGCATCTTACATACTACTAATACCATTTGCAAAACTGTATATGAGGAGATTACAATGGTACCTGAAAAGCATATGGACTCAACACAGCCACAGCTTGTAAACAATGATACCTCTCATTCCCTGCCTTCAACAGGAGTTTCTATGGTGGTCACAGGCATGTCACCTCAACCTCCTCGGCTCCGGTCGCCCGTGTGCTTTTCACCGGGACCTGAGGAGGAGGAAACCTGATCTCCGTTGAGGCTATCCAGGAGGCACTCATAAGGCCTACCTCGGTAGCCTCGTCGAGATCGACTTATAGTTTATCAGATGCTGATCTGGACCGGATGATGAGAAGGTTCATCCAGGCCCAGATGCAGATGGGAGTGCTCTTGCCTCCCCCCCCTCTGGGGGGGAGCTCGACCCCTTTCTTTAAACCTATAGCTCCTTCTCCGACCCGAGCAGCTTCGGAGCCGGGGGTGGGTCGGCGCCGATAGTACTCGGTACTTCGGATCCGACCCTGCCCTCGAGTGCTTCGGATCCGACCTCTCGGAGCCTGGATCCGAGCCGGATCCGGGGATCAGTGCTCCTTCGGCGCCTGTGTCGGAGCGCACTGTCCCTCGGATCCGAGTGCTTGGCGCCGCTCCGATCCACTCTTCGGATCCGAGGGGGAGCCGATTATCGGATCCTTTGGTCGAGGCCGGCTCCCCCTCGGCTTTTGATGTAGTGGAGAGGGCCCTGTTGAGGGTTTCCGGACCCCGGCACTTGCTTCGCCCGCCCCGCTCCATCTGCACTGGGCCAGGCTTCCACCATCCAGCCATTGGGACAGCCCACTCCTTTGCCCCAAATTGTTCCTTTGGAACAGGTCACTGTTTGCGAGGAGTCCTCTGACAGCCCCCCGGAGGATGCCCCCCGCAAACATACGTGCAAAAGGAGGCACATAGACTCCCCCGAGTCTCTCACTGAAGACACGGACTTGGAGGAAGGGGAAGGCTCCCCAAGATCACCCCCCAAGGATGTCTCCTTTGGAGACATCATGGAAATGCTTCGCATAAGGGGGGGGTGGTCTGCCCCCAAGTCTTCCTCGGACGAGTCCGTGTTCTTGGAGGCATTTGAAGCGGGCCCATCTACCTCTTGGGTGTCCCCTCCTGCCAACCCCCTGGTGGACCTGATTACCACCAGGGCGTGGAAGGAACCGGACACCGTGGAGCCAATCCCAAAAAGGCCCAACCGCATTCTTAGTCCCCCGGCTGACCGTGCCCATTGGAGTAAGGGGCCTCCGGTAGATGCCATGTTGACGGCGGCAGCCACCAAGAGGGAACTTGCTCAGGAGAGTCCCTCAGTCCATCCCCCGAGCAAGGAGTCTCGGATGATGGACCGCTTGGGGAAGCGGATGTTTAGTTCAGCGACCTTTTCAGTAAGGGCGCTGAACTACCTGGCACATGTGATTAGGATGCAGCGCGATCTTATCAAGGAATACGCTGCATCCCCCCCAGAGTCCATGTCGGAGGAGGACAAAGTTTTGCACTCCACCTGTATGGCCACTCTCAGGTCCATCACTAATACCTCTATGTGGCTACTGTCCCATGCTACGGAAGGTGCCGCTAGAGCCGCAGGGGCAGGCCTAGTTACCAGACATCAGGCCTGGCTCCGTCATTGCGATTTCATGGAGCCCTTCAAGGCATCTTTTGCGAACGCCCCGTTCGATGGTTCTGCCCTCTTTGGCAAGACTGTTCGTGATGCCTTGACTCAGAGCGAAAAGGACGGGAAGACGCTGTCTGCCGTCGGAATCCGCTTCTCTGTGCCCCAGAGGCCCTATTCTAGGAACCAAAAGGGCCAGAAGAAGATGTGGTTCCGGAAGTCGCAGCAATCCCAACCCGCTCCGGACAACCAGTCCTTCCGTGGCAGAGGAGGACAGGGAGGACGCCGCCCCAGGGGCAGAGAAGCTCCCAGGAACTGGGTCCAGAGAACCTTCTCTGAACAGCCCGCAGCAGCCCTGAAGGGTTGCCCGGCTGCTCCACTCTGGAGGCAGTCGGGGACGTTCCGGAGCACCTAGCGGCATGGGAGTCCATAACATCAGACCGCTGGGTCCTCCAAATCATATCCAGAGGATACCATATCCCATTTCGTCACATGCCAAAATTGAAGTCCCTCCCCGACGTTCCACCCGGTCAGTGGGAGGCCGCTTTGGCAGAAATTGGCCATCTGCTAAAGAAAAGAGCCATCCAGCCCGTCCCCCAGACCAGATCGGATCAGGGTTCTACTCCAGGTTCTTTTTAGTGCCAAAAAAGACGGGGGATCTAAGACTAATTTTAGACCTTTCACTCTTGAACCTGGCAGTTCCCAAGGAGAAGTTCTGAATGGTCACGTTACAGTCTATTCTCCCCCTTCTGGGAGAAAATCACTGGATGTGCTCCATAGACCTCAAGGATGCGTACTACCACATACTAATGGACAGGCGCTCCATGAGGTTTCTCCGCTTCCGGCTGGGAGCCAGTCACTACCAATTCCGGGTCCTTCCCTTTGGTCTCACCACAGCCCCCAGGGTGTTCACCAAAGTATTAGCAGTGGTAGCGGCCCACCTGAGGCTTCAGGGGGTGCAGGTCTTCCCTTACCTGGACGACTGGCTTCTTACCGCTCCAACAAGGCATCTACTATTATTGGCGCGAGACTCCTTTCTCCATCTAGCTCCCCGTCTGGGCATCACAATAAATACAGGAAAATCAAACCTAGCACCCACGCAGTTCATAGACTTTATAGGTGCCAGGCTAGACACGAGACGGTTAAGAGCCTTCCTCACTGTGGACAGAATTCAGAATCTGCAGCTCCAGGTGCGGGCCATTCTCCACTCCAGCTCAGTTCCGGCGGAGTTGGTCCTGAGGGCTCTAGGGTCCATGGCGGCAGCGATAGCTGCTCTTCCTCTCGCCAGGTTCAATATGCGCATCCTTCAATGGACACTCCAAGTTCAGTGGTCGTATCTTGCTCTTCCTGTGCATCATCCCATTGCGATCAGCAAGGCTTGCAAGTGGTCCCTCCTGTGGTGGCTCCACTCTCCGGATCTCCACGGAGGCCGCCCCTTTTGTGCTTCTCCCCCTCTCACCACGGTGACCACGGGCGCCTCCCGCCTCGGGTGGGGGGGGCATTTTGCAGGCCGGACGGTCCAAGGCACGTGGAACGATTCAGAGACCTTACTGCATATCAACGTTCTAGAGATGAGGGCGGTGCTCTTAGCGTTGCTGGCACTTCAGGCCTTTCTTCCCTTGGGAACTATTGCGATTCAGTCGGACAACATGTCTGTCGTCTGGTATATCAACAAACAAGGAGGAACCAGGTCTTACCCTCTTTGTCGAGAAGCCATGAGAGTGTGGGAATGGGCAATCTCCACCAACCACTTTCTCATAGCAACGCATATTCCGGGTCGGTCCAACATTCTTGCGGACAAACTCAGTCGCACCATTCTCACCCCTTACGAGTGGTCTCTCAATGCTCAGGTAGCAAAACGCATCTTCGCATGGTGGTGAACTCCTTGTTGCGATCTTTTTGTGTCTCCCTCAAACACCAAGTGCGACAGTTTTTTCGCTCTAATACCTCCTCCCGGAGGTACCCCAAGAGACGCTCTGGTGCATGCTTGGCCACCCGGCCTTCTTTATGCTTACCCCCCCTTGCCTCTGATGCTCCAAGTTCTTCAGAAAGCCTCTCGGTTGGGGTGCAGAATGATTCTCATTGCCCCATTTTGGCCTCGACAGATCTGGTCCCCTTTCCTAAGGTCTCACTCAGTGAATCCTCCTTGGATTCTAGATCCCATTCCGGATCTGATATCTCACCCTTCCCGCTTATCAGCCCCGAATCTGGACAACCTGAAGCTGACTGCTTGGCTGCTCCAGTTCCACTCCTGATCAGGACTCCCGGTATTTCATCTCCAGTTAAAGCCATCCTGGTGGCGGCTCATAAACCATCCACCAGGAAAGTTTACCGCAGCAAGTGGAAACGGTTCTCCATGTGGGCAGAGCGGCAAGGTCTAAACCCCTTCACAGTGCCCCTTCCTCTGGTGCTTGACTTCTTAACCACTCTTTTTAATGATGGTGCCAGCAGTTCTATGGTCAAAGTGCAACTTGCGGCAATTTCTCATTATCATATTGGTCACGACTCCAGTCCACTGATGTCTGCCAAATTGTGTAAGATTTTCCTAAAAGGTACTTTTCTTCTCAGGCCCCCTGTAAAACAAGTGGTTCCCCCTTGGGACCTTTCATTGGTCCTTCAGGCCTTGACCGCTCCCCCCTTCGAACCTGTGGCTACGGTAGATCTGAAATTTTTATCTTTCAAGACGGCCTTTTTAGTAGCAATTACCTCGGCCAGGAGAGTTTCAGAACTTCAAGCCTTATCAGCCAAGCCTCCTTACTTGGTCTTTCATCCAGACCGTGTATACCTCAGGACCAACCCGTCCTTTCTTCCTAAGGTAGCTTCTGAAGCAAATATTAATCAATCCATTAACCTCCCTGTTTTCTTTCCTAAATACCAAAACAAAGGTGAATACAAGCTTCATTCCTTAGATGTTCACAGGCAACTTAGATTTTATCTAAACAGGACAGCTGGTCATAGGCAGCGACCAGCTGTTTATTTCCTTTGCTAAATTTAATTTGGGCAAGCCAATTTCCAAAGTCTCTGTCACGCTGGATTTCGCAGTGCATCTTATTGGCTTATCAAGCTTCTGGAAGGCCCGCACCGGAGGGAGTACATGCCCATTCAACCCGGTCAGTTTCTACCTCGGCGGCCTTTAAGGCTAGGATTCCTCTGGATGATATTTGTTCAGCAGCCACTTGGGCTTCATCTCATACTTTTATTTCCCACTACAAGTTGGATATTACATCTAGGGGTAGAGCATCCTTTGGCTCCGCGGTGCTCCGGAATATCCTTCCATGATGGCCGCCCAAGATTCAGGTAGCTGGGGACTCTGTCCCACAGGTTGCAGACAAATGAATCTCCTACTCCAAGTTATGTACTCACCATAACGTTCCATCTGAGTAGGTGTATTCATTTGTCTGCAACCATCCCACCCTCCTTCCCCCTGGCCTTTTCAGTTTCCTGCATATTATGTGTTACCCTCTTCAGGGTATTGATATTGTTGGCAAACTCGATCTGAGGTCATGTAGGGAGAGCAGGGCATTATGGGGGAGGGGAGGAGCTGAGAGCTCGGATCCATAGCTGGAAAACCATGCCAGTTCGGATCCGATATCGGATCCATAACCCACAGGTTGCAGACAAATGAATACACCTACTCAGATGGAACGTTATGGTGAGTACATAACTTCTAATTTTCAGAAAATCTGAACAGCTTTTTGTATCCTATGCTACAGCATCACAAGGAAAGGCTATCTCAAAACAGACCATTTCCAAATGGATAGGACATTGCATATGTTTTTGCTACACCCATCATGGAAAACCAGTTCCAGCTAGCATAAGGCCCCACTCCACCAGGGCAGCAGCTACATCTACAGCCTTCCTCAGGGGAGTGCCAACCAAGGATATCCTGGAAGCTGCAACTTGAAGTTCAGTACACATCTTCACCAAACACTATCATTTACCACTTTACTCTAAGACTAGAGCTGGCTTCGCCACTGCAGTATGCAGGGCCTTCTAGCCTCCTCTAACCTTGTTTGATTCCACCTCCCATCCTTAGCTTTGGGATTCAACCCAAGTGTGGTGACTGCAGCAGGGTAACATGATGAACATAGTGCAGTTTTGTACCTACCATAAATGTAGATGTTCGAGTGTATACCCTGCTGCAGTCCAGGTTACCCTCCCTCCATCCCCTCTGACCTCACTGATACCTTAAAATCTGATACAACCTTTGTGGTGTATTTGCTTATAGCTGGAGGGATGTTTTGTTTATGCTAAACTTTGATTATTGATACTATCTACTGACCACCTTTTGGGGGGACACCTGACATCTGGGACAAGAAAAACTGAAGAAAATGGCGTTGGATGCCTCTTGTAATACCCCTGGCGCACTGACGTCAGGGAAGAAGTGACAGCATCCGACGCCAGACCAAGATTTTGGAATTCAGGCCGACTGCGGGACCAGCTGACGACAGGAAAACCCAAGTGTGATGACTGCAGCAGGGTATACACTCGAACATCTACATTTATGGTAGGTACAAAACTGTACTTTTTCTTGTAGGCAATAAACATTTCATTTTTTGATACAGCTAACAAAAATGTACGGTCATTAATAAAATCAAGCAATGTGTATTCAACCAATCCATAACAACATCTCCTTCCTTGTCAGATTTTGTTGTTCTGACATTACTGTTTTTAAAAGGGGTATGTAGCAAATGACTTTTATCAGTGGTCATATTATAATTCAACTTTTGATGGTATCTGCTACATAATTTTCTAATGTCACACTTGTACATCCTATCAAAAACTGCTACTTAGGGTACTGAAAGGGGATTGAGGGTTAGCCCTTTTCAGTTTGATATGCTTCCTAGAAACATCATTATCAGACGAAATTAAGTTTGAGCTTAAACCTTGCACATAAAATCACTTTAATCAAAACCTCAATCAAATTTAAAAATGCAAATGACTTCCAAGATGGCTGCATATTGAGTAACAATTTATTCTAGCTCTTTCAGTGTGAAAACAGAAACTCAGTAGAGAAGGCCAGTAGAGTTGTATTTGTGAGTACATTTCAGTAACTGGCTAGTAAGTGTACTACCTGGATGCCAGGACAAAAGAAATACAGAGGACCCGGAAAAAAAAACAGGTGCAAAAAGTGAGGAATAAACACTGACTGGGGAAAGTTCTGCACCTGTTCAGCAAAAAGCAATGCAATCTCCAGACATCAATTCCAGTAACCTACAGGAAGATACAAGACAACTGCACATGGACCTGGTTAAAATAAATGAAACACTGATGGAATGTATCGACATAAACAACAGAAGTTTGGGGAAAATGGAAGAAGCTTTAAACAGATATTTAGATGAGGTGATAAAGCTGCAAAACTCAGAGGTTGAAATGAAGAAAAGGCTGGCTGAATATCAGAGTGCTCAGGAAGAGATGTTTCAAGAAATAATAGAATTAGAAGACAGAGCATGTAGGGAAAACTTTAGATTTTCAGCTATACCAGAGAATCTGGAAGAAGCGGAATGCATTAATTTTGTGAAAGCACAAGCTGGTATTACAAAGCAGGAGTTGTTGAAAGGGCATATCATGTGTATGCTCCAAACCTGGCTATGAGAAAGCAGCCTAGGTTTGTAATAGTAAAGATGCAGTCCTACCATCAGAACAAGTAGAGTCTGACAAAACTGTGGCAGAAATGCAAAGTACTAAGAGTGGGAGACAATAGAGTATTTGTGGAAAATGATTACTCACTGTACACCAGGCAGAAGAGGAGTACATTTATTCCACTGTTCAGGGAATGTTGAGATGCAAGTGTGAGATTCAAACTGCTGCACCCAGCTGTCTTCAATGTATTCTTCCCTGGAGGGACAAAATAATTTTTTGATGAAGTACATGCTAAGGAGGAAATACAAAAGTATGTTCAACAAAAAGTAAGTGTGAAACAGAAGGAGGTTCTGCTTCTTGTTCTTTTGGTAATAAAGAACACAGAGAGACTGTACCTGTGAAACCTTATCCAGTGTTTCAATGGAAAATGTTGGAGAGAAGGAAGGGATCATGAGAGTTGACTAGAAGAATTGAGAGTACATAGGAAATGAAGCAGAGATATTTGGGAGATTGAGATGAACGGGAATAAAACCACTAAATGTGGGTTTACAATGCAGTAATTATATTTGCGAAATATGACCGAAGAAAATCTGGAAATAGTGTGCTTTTTCAGAATTTGTTGGACTTGAGGGGGACTCTAAAGCTTTTGCCCTACTTCATGTCATTAATGTTCGGAAAAGTGCTTTGGGGAGGGGAAGAGAAAGAAGAAAGTTAATTGTGAGTAAAGATTTTTTTCTTAAATAGTACTATTTTTGTGGTTTTAATTACATGCTATAAAGTAAAAAATTCTCAGTTATTTGTAATAGTAATACAGATTGTAAACCGATGCTGCTGTTCTTTTTTTAATTTCTTTCTCCCTTCTCTTTTCTTGTTCAGTGTTAAGAAATGTAAGTACTACAATGTAAAAGAAAGAGCTTGGTTAGAAAAGCACGACAAGAGAAAAATTAATGTGCTTTTTCTCTTTCTTGCACAGGGGAATGACTGGATTAGGGACCTTAGATTAATTTGGTAAGAGGTTTTAAGAGAAGCGAGAGCAGGTAAATGAAAAAGAATATTGAATATTATGAGGCTTTTTTCTAGCAAATACATGTTTGTTTAGTAGCAGTTCTGCAGCTGGCCTTCATGTTTCCATGGAAACAGTCTGATAAAGAGAAACTTGCTGTCTGGTTCTTATGTCTCCATGGAGACAGTCTGATAAAGAGGATCTGGTTACAGTCTGGTGGAGAGTGATTGGCTGAGGAAGAAAAAAAGAAAATGGAAAAGGGAAATTAGCTAGGAAGCACTGTTCTCTGAAAGCATTCAGGGGGGTTTCCCAGCTGGGAGAGCTGTATAGCTAAGACAAAACCAATTAGAACTTAGTAGAAGTACAAGCTGCACCATGCAGTTTAGCATGCATAACTTCTTTTAGGTTAACTTAAGTCTATCAGTTTGGGACTTGTGTTCCTATTAGGAGGGTAAAACTTCAATATTTGAATATGTACATAGTTTTGTCTGTTAGTATTAAGTTGTTAGGTTTTAGGGGGTATTGGGTGTGTGTTTTTAAGTGTTTTCAATAAAAAAAAAGTTTTGTAAGATGTGACATAGGCTCAAATGAATATAACAAGAAACAACTGTATCAAAAATTCAACATGCCGAGCAGTGTATGCATGTATTGCAAAAGCTGGAACTAGACATTTAAAAGAAAAAGGTGTTGTACGTAAAAGGTGGGAATAATAACTTTTTAAAGCAAAGATGCTCTCTGTAATGTCTTTAAATGTCAATGGTCTTACAGATAAGTACAAGCAAGAAAGAGTACTGAACCATATTAAAAATGTAGAATGCAAATAACTGTGTTACCGGAGACACACTTAGAAATGAACATGTGAATTTGCTAAAGAAAGTTTTTCAGGATGGTTATTCAGCAGAATACCTGGGACAAAGGAAAAGAAATGTACCTATATTAATTGCAAGAGGAGTTCCAATAGTGATAGAAGAGGATAAAAGAGATGATAATGGCAGATTTGTAGTGGTAAGGGGCTACTGGCAAGGGAGAAGGATTACAATGGAGCTTAAGAAAATTCTGGGAGAAGCAGTCAGTTTTCAGCTAGGAATATTACTTATAGGTGGGGACTGGAATTTGATTTGCAGCAGTGAAGATGTGTCTGGGGGCCCAGAAGGGAAAGTATAACTATGATGGGTAGATTTTTGGAGAAATGTATGAAAACATTTGATATGGAAGATGTGAATTCAGTCATAGGAGTTCAGAGTGAATTTACATATTCTCCAAGATATAAAAACTGGGCTAGACTAGACAGAATTTACATTTCAGAAGAGCAATGTGCATTTAATTGAAGGTCTTGATACATACCCAGTAACTATTTTAGTTCATGCGCCAATAATAACTAAAATAAAAACACAGGGTAATGAAATAAAAATGAGACACTAGCACTTTCCCACCTGTCTGTTGAAAAGAGAAGAATTTAAGGAATGAGTAGTGGAGAATATTCAGGAGGTATTAGAGAGGATAGACATTTCTTCTGAAAATATAGCTAGGGAGTGGGATAAAGTTAAGGTGGAGTTTAAAAATAGGGTGGAAATAAAAGAAAGGGAGCAATGGTTCAGAAGTAACGAGAATTATTTAGAAGGACTGACAAAGTTAAAGTATTGTAGAATAGGGAGAATTTCACAGAACAAGAGGAAAATAAACTGCAGAATGTTAAGCTGAAAATAAGGGATTACCTCGATAATATGCATGAGTTTAGAAAGATTGCTGTTAAGCAACTGTTTGTTTTTTGATAATATTAGAGCACAAAATCTTTTAGCACAGTAACTCAGGCAGCAAAGTAGAAAGGGCTGTCGCCAAGCTTAGGGAGAACATAACAAAAAAAGTAACGAGATCCTTAGAGGTATAAGAAATATTTCGGAAATTCTATGAAATTCTGTATAAAGCAGAGAAATTTGGAAATCAAGAAAAGATACAAGTTGGAAATGTTTATGCAAGAATTAAATATGCCAAGGTTTGAGGTAGATGAGGCTCAATTACTAATGGTCAAGATAGGAGGAGATATAAAAATTGTGATGTGTAACCAATGTACAGGAAGTTCTCCAGGAATAGATGGTATTCCTGTGGAAGTTTGGAAGCTAGGAGGGAAAAAACTGATACAAACCTGGAAGGTTTTGTTTAACAGTATTTTAAGAGAAGTACCAACATTCTGGAAGAAAGCAGTGGTAGCTGTAATACCTAAAGAAGGTAAAGATCCATTGGACCCAGCCTCATACAGACCCACTTCAATACTAAACCATGATTATAAAGTGTTAATGTCTTTGATGGCTAAAAGAATAACAAAAGTAATGCGAAAATTGATAGATATGGAGCCATGTAGTTTTATGGAGGGGAGGCAAACATTAAGAGAGCACTGATGATCCAGAGGGAAGCAGAATGTAAGAAAATGGTTTAAAGCCGTGGAGAGCACACCAACAGTATAACGTTATAATGCCTTCCACACATTTAGGCCAGCTACTTCACAGGCAGGGACTAAAGGTGGAGGTGTCTCTATTTATATCAAAAATAAATATACTTCAAGGCTGGTCAAACAGGACAATGCACATCAGCTGCTCCATGTTCAAATCACCATAGGTAATGTCCAATACCACTTTCTTGCAGCTGTAGGTCCCCCTCTATGATCCAGGAAACCCATACCATGTATTTAAACTTTTTAGAAACACTAACCTTCCCACCCAGTACCATATTCATGAGTGACTTTGACTTTAATTACCCCACTATTAACTGGGAATCCTATACAGCACCAAACTCACAGGCAGAGAGATTTCTGGATTTTGTAAACACAAACTCCCTGGACCAGATAGTCAGTACACCAACCAAGGGTGCAGCTGTACTGGATCTGTTCCTCACTAATATGGGAGAGTGCTGCACACCCCCTACTGTAATGCCTACCCTGGAAAGATCAGACCACAAAATGGTCTCCTTTGAAGTAAAAGTAAAACCTGGACCCTCAGCTAAACCTGCAATATTCAGGAACTATTCTAAGGCTAACCTCCTGCTATTAAGTAAGGACCTGGCAAAATTTCAAGCCCCCATAAAGCCTGAGAACACTTCTGCCTATGCAGATTAATTGTTTTCAGTAAGGGGATGAGGTCAAGGACTATATACAGTACCTGACTCTTGCTGTCTACCCCTCCCAGATAAAGTTCTTCAGTTCTTTATTAATTGCTATCCACAACTTCTCCTCCTGTTGATAAAAACACATCTGACGTGTAGAAGACTAAAGGGTTTAAGAACTGTTCACAGAAACCATGTGCAAGCATATTAATAGCTGTATAGAGGCAGTTGTACCCACCAGGAAGAAGTACGAAACTAACTAAAAAAAAAAGCCACCCTAGTGGAATCACAAAATCATTCGGCTGTGTAACAGACGGAAGAAAATCATGGCAAAAATTAGAGGTGCAGCACCCAGCAGGATAAAAGCACTCTCATCAAACTAAACAAACCATGCCAGGGACAACCATAAAGCATTCTTTAGCTATGTCCACAACCTCAAAGGCAATACACAATTGTGTGCAGAGCTCATTGTAAATGGCAACACCTATACCAAGCCAGAAGACATAGCAAACCTCCTGGCTGATGAATTCAGCTCCAACTTTACTCCTCTCTCCCCCTCAACGTTCCCTCAGGAAATATCATCAGATATATCTCCCCCTACCATCACTCGGGAACAGATCCTTTAATGGTCTCTGTAAGACCAAGAACACTGCGTCATTAGGCCCAGACAATATCCCACAATGCCTTCTAAATAGCATGAAACATGACCTTTCAGGACCTCTGGAATTACTATTTAACTTTAACTTTAGCCTCCAAACAGGATTCGTGCCTCATGAATGGAAAACGGCAACAGTCATCTCTCTGCACAAAGGTGGGCCATCTACAAACCCTGGAAACTACAGCCCCATAAATCTCACTAGTCTTATATTTAAAGCCATGGAAAGAATTATCATGGACATGATCAGTAGAGAGAGAGAGAGTGTAAAACTCCAGATACTGGACCCTACCCAGTGGTGGACGTCTTTGAGGAGGTCACCAAAGCAATGGATGACGGCAAAATCATTCACATTGCCTACCTTGACCTGGCCAAGGCATTCACACAGTACCCCACTCGGGCATTCTTGACGACCTCAAGAGGTTAGGTACAAACTCGTATGTCACCCAGTGGATAGCCAGCTGGCTCACAGATAGGACCCAGGAAGTTAGAATTGGGGACTCCACCTCTACAAAGAGGCCTGTCGCAAGTGGAGTCCCTCGTGGATCAGTCCCTAGACTCCTCCTTTTTGGCATTTACTTCTCAGAAGTCAAGGCCAAAGTCAGTGGTCTCTGACTGAATAAATTTGCAGATGATTGCAAATTAGGAGCTGTCATTGAATCTCGCACTGAGACAGACAAACAACTGGTGTCAGAGCCATGGACGAAAACTAAATGCCAAAAAATATATAATAGTATCCTTTGGGAAGTCTTCCATCCCTAGCAACTATCATATTGACAACACACCCCTTAGAACTGACGCAGTAGTCGGGGACTTAGGGACACACACAGATAGTAATCTAGCCTTTGATCATCATGTGTCTACAGTGGTGAAGAAATCATTCTTTGTTGTGCAGCTTATAAACAAAGGTATGGCATCTAAGTCCAAGAATTCATTGTTCCACTGTACTCAGCATTCATCAGACCTATCACTGAGTACAATGCCCCCTTTGGTATGTACCTAACCAGGCATATCCAGCAACTGGAATGTCCACAGAGGTTCCTCACTAAAAGAATACAGGGCATAAGTAATATGTCCTATGCAGACCGCCTCAAGGCCCTATCCCTGTATTCTTTCTCCTACAGGCTTTTGAGGGGAGATCTATGCCTGGGATACAGGGCATTGTCGGACTCCACTCTGATGGACCTCCTGCATATCCACAAAACAAACGGCACCAGAATTACCCATTCTAAAGGCTTAAACCTTGCCTGTGGTATAAATAAGACCTGCTGTTGAGGTAGGTATGTATCCCAGAGACTATTCCATCTATGGAACCGGCTTCCCATCCATGTGAAGCAGAGTTCCTCCCTAACCCAATTCAAGTGCAACTTGGACAATTAAATGGGAAACCAGAAATTCATCCCTGGTTTGGCACCTGTGTGTGTAATGGATACAGGCAACCTGTAAATGGTTCATCTCCCAGGTCCATGCTTACACTTATCAAGGGTATCAGAACTTGTCAGAGATTTAGGATGCATGGCTAGGCTTAAAAAGACCCTTGTGGTCGTTAACCTAGTAAACACCTATGAACCTGTAAAACACCATTCTTGTTGAGATTTGATGCAGAAAAAGCATTTGACAGGTTAAGCTGGGACTTTATGAGCAGGGCAATGGAAGCATTTGCATTTCCTAAAAAAAAGTATAAGGTTTATTAGGAGGATTTATGAGGGATCAGAGGTGAATATTAAAGTGGATGGGGGTCCTTTCTGATAATTTCTGCTTGAGCTGATGAACCAGGCAGGGTTGTCCTCTTTCCTGTTTGTTGTTTGCATTATGTTTAGAACCATTGGCAAAGAAAATAAGGGACTCAGAAGTTCAAGGATAAAATTGTCATGGTAATCAAGAAAAGATGGCTTTATTTGAGATATTATTTTATACCTGACAGAACCAGAAAGAGAACATTTTGAGATGGTTTCACATATTTTCGGGATACAAAATTAATGAAGCTAAAACAAATGGAATAGTGGTAAATTATGTACCCAAACAAAAATTGGTTCAAAATTATTGTTATTTATGGGGACATGATAAAATAAAATATTTAGAATTATGGATTAAAAATGATTATGGTATGGCAGCTAAGGATATGTGGGAGGAGATTAAACAAAAGGTAGTACAAACACTGAGAAAGTGGAAGCTTTGTTTCATGGATATGGATAGTAAAGATACAAGCAGTCAAAATGTTCCGAGACCCTTTAGTCTTCTACACATGTCAGATGTGTTTATCAACAGGAGGAGAAGTTGTGGATAGCAATTACTAAAGAGCTGAAGAACTTTATCTGGGAGGGAAAGACCGCAAGAGTCCTGTACTGTATGTAGTCCTTTACCCCGTCCCCCCTTACTGAGAACAATTAATCTTTGCTAACCACCTATACTAGCTGATGCTGTTTAACTATGGCATTCACACCTTCCATGTGTGACCTCCACTTTTACTGTCACTCACCCCCCCCCAAGAATACTCTAGAAACTATAATCTGTGCTGTACTAACAGTGCACTTCCCAGCCTTATCTCTTCCATTTATGCTAAACTTAAATATACTACAACCTTCAAATTTCTATCCCCTCATCTAATAACTGTTTTCGCTGTAATTGTGAACTCTTATTAACTGAGTAAACACTATTCTCTTGCCTCTACCAACTTAATTATTCTATAAATAGTTCTCTAAATAACTCTGTAAATATGTTTAAGAATTCTTCCCATTTTGCATTTGTACTTTTTCACATTACTTTGTATAACTTTATTTTTGTTTACTTGTATGTAATATGGATGGTATAATTTCATTTTATTTACTTGTATGTATTATGGTGCTTTTCTCCTTCGGTCTCCACTGAAAACAGGCTCTTTGAGCCCAGTGGACCTCCCAGGTAATCAAACTGGAAATAAATAAATAAATAACGGTAGGTTGGGATTACCCAATTTGAAGGGGTATTTCAGAGCTACACAGTTTAGGCTCCTATACATAGCACAAACAGAAAACTATAATTCAAAGTGGAAAGGGGCGATGAAACAGGCGAAGCTGAAGAAAGAAGGAGAGACTGGGATTTTGGATGCAGGCCTTTAAGGAGAATAACAATAATCATACTGAATTTTATACCCATAAGTTAGCAGAAAGTATTCTAAGAACTAAGCCAACACGGGAATGGGGAAAGAAGATTCTACCAATAGGGATGACCACAATTAGGGATATAGACAATAGGCAAGAGGGGGCTGAAGTTTATTGGAGAAAACTGGCAAAGGAACAAAGGTATTGGGAGCAAATAACTTAGAGAGGAAAAAGTGATAGAATAGGAAGACGCTAAGTATTTATTTGGACTACTTGTTAGAGATTGCCTTCCTTAGAGATTGCCTTCCCTATCAAGGATTGATATCAAAGTATAGGCAAAGGGAAAGAAATAGGGGGGTTGTAAACAAAATACCAGCACTGGTAGATTTTTAGTAGAATCTAGAACAAAAGCTGCCATTAAAAAAGGAATAATTAGTAGAGCATATAAAATATTGCATGATAACTATAAGAATCAATCAGAGGAGGTTAGAAAGGATTGGGAAGAGAGATAGGATAAGCAGTTTACAAAGAAACAATGGAAAAGTATATGTATGTCTCCCAAATATGCAACAAAATCTAGAAGATTTAGGATTTTTGCTTAGAAATGTTTACAAATTTGTATATCCCAAGTAAACTCGGGATAATTTTTCCTTGGGTAGATAACAAATGTTGAAAGTTTGACAAGGAAGAAAGAGGTAATTGGGAACATATTTTTTGTGAGTGCAGTGAGTTGGTGGATTTCAAGAATTCCCTGCAGGATGCAGTGTCGGAAATGCTGGGTGGGCACATTGATCTGATGAGGGAGATGACTTTTCTGAGCTATGATACAGAATCGAAATTGCCTAAACATGGCAAGGCCTTGCTGTCTCAGATTATGGTGGCTGCCAAAAAAGCAATTGCTAGAAAATGGAAATCAAACTCTAAACCAGGTATATCAGAAGTAGTGAATGTAGTAACAGATATAAAACAACTGGAACTGAAATCTTTAGAAAAGGGTAGGAACAGAAAGAGAACTGAGGGAACCATACATATAGGAGAGGAATGAAGTTTAAAAGAAGGCAGGACATAAAAGAGCTGTGTAATGTTTGATGAAAATGATTGGGTAGATTATAACTGTTGTATAATGTTTGCAACTGAGAGCGTGTCAGTATGGTTTGTGATGTAAAATGCTTCCAACTAGGATTGTGTCTCTGGTTTTGTTTTCATTTATATAAATGTATGATTGCTTATGTTGTATGCAATGATTTAATAAAGGTATTTCATTAAAAAAAAGGTCAGGAATCAATTTATATAATGTTGCTTAGGTTGTATGATATATGGCAGTATATGTGAAGCATAACGTTTATTAATTTTATACAGTTTGATTACTTTAATATAAATGTAAATGTGCCTAAAGTCACAACTGATAATTCAATAAAGGTGTTTAAAAAAATAAAAATGTAGGGGGAACAAAAGTGAATCTTTTCTTAAATAGTTCAAAAAATGTTCTTCAGTAGTCAGATAAATGTAGTTACAAACCTGGCTGACTTTCAGTAATAGTGTCTCCCTCTCCTCTGCCCCTCTTCTGAAAATTGTTCCTTTGTTGGATCATGTTCTGAGATGTATCTGCTGATTGATTATAGCCAGCCTTTTCTAGGTGGGGATAAGAGATATGCCAGGTGCTGAGCATGTACAGAGCTTTGTGCTATTTAGGAATTGCTTAAATTGTGTTTTGAAAGTTGTTTTATCTATTGTTTTAAGTGGGGGAGGTAGAATTGAATTTCAAAGTTTTTTGAATCATAACTGGAATACAAGGAGTCCCTTGCATTGTTACTGGGTTTAGTGGTAATTAGGGATTTCTAATTGGAATATAGGACTGAGATAAGTAGGGTTGTAGGTATTTTGCATTGCTGGACATTTGTCTGGATTGAAGATGAATTTGTGCTTTTCAGTAATTGTAATTAGGTTAAGCAGTTGTGTAGCCTGTTTAGCTTAGTTTTTCAGGCTTTGCACTGATTTTTTTTTTAGTGGGGCGTTACCAGCAAGTTTAGCTATTTTGTTGTAACGTGACTATAGTTTTGTTTTCTGTATTTTGTTTAAGGTTGGGAAAATGGGAGATGCATACAGGTGGAATGGGAGTAGGTAAGATGCAGCTATGAATTTTCTAGCAGTGTCTGAGATATTGTTTGGCCCTATATAGGAAACCTTGTTTTATATAGGTTTTCTTTATGGTTTTTAATAAGTGGCGGTCATATTTTAGATAGTCATCGACTTGGACGCCCAGTAGTTTGGACTGACTGACGGTTTCTGTTTTACTGGTGTTGGTTGAGAAAGTATGGAATTGGCATTTTTGGTCAGGAAAGAGTTTGGATTGAAAAGCATGAACTTTGTTTTATTAAGGTTTAGGAGCAGGTAGGAATTGGCTAGCCAGGATTTAACAGCCAAGAAATTATTTTGAGTTACTTCTTGAAGTTTTGGTAGAATAGGGGCCGGCATAATAAGTGTTGAATCATCTGCACATTGTATAACAGCGGCATGTTTGATTGCAGTATGGAGTTTGTTAGAAAATATATTTAGTAAGAGTGGACCAGGTATTGATCCTTGTGGGACCTTATCTGAGACTGGTAGTAAGGTTAAAAACTCCTGGTTCCACTTTACTGTTTGTTTTCTATCAGATAAGTAGCTATGTAACCAGGTGAGTGACCTGATTTAAGCCAGAAAGTTCAGTGGGGCATTTTTAGTGGTTGACTGTGTTGAAGGCCTTTGATAAGTCAAGAAAGAAAGCTGACACAAGGTTGCCTTCATTCCTGTTTTGGTTTATGGTATTAATGAATTAAGGGGGCAGTTGTACTGTAATGGGGCCAAAAGCCTTGCTAAGTTTTGTTTAGAGGTTTGTTACTAATGAGGTGATTTATGAGCTGCATGTGAATACAAATTTCCAAGATTTTTGGAAGTAGATACGGGATGGTGATTGATTTGTAATTTAAGAAATCAGGTGAATTACCACTTTTATGTAGAGGTATGATGTATTATAAACATTTGTTTACTTGGCTAGTCCATCTGAGTACAATGCCGTTTGCAGTGGAGGCATAGGGAGGCAAACTCCAAACAAACTATATATGTTAACAACACATTATAATTAGAGAGAGGAATGCAAGTCTAATAAAAGCATTACTAACAATTATCACTTATGGTTAGAAGATAAAGTATGTGTTACAGAAACTACTAGGCAGTCTTAACTTTAAAACCAAAAGAGAAAAGAAATCCTGTATGTTGAAACATTAACACACTAAGTAGAACTATTACAGTAAAGAAATAATTTTTATATTATATATGTTATAGACATAACTAAAGGTCTTAAATATTCAGTAAAAGTTAAGAGAGTAAGTTGTGTGAGCTGTCAGCAGCAAATAATATGCAGGGTATATTGTTAACATTTACTTCTTGGTTTGGGCTTTTTGTACAGCATTTATTGGGAAGTGACTTGGCTTCTTTTAGGTGGGTAATAAGATGACAGAGTCGTTTGAAAGATATAGAAGAATTGTGGTAAGTAGATGCAGGGCTATTGTGCTTTAAAACAGAAAAGTAGATTTTAAAGTACAGTCGACTCGCAGTGAATGGATGCTGGGATACCGAGCTGAAAGATGAGCACAGTGAAGTAAGTTGAATGAGGTGTGAGAGAGACAAGAGTTTAACAGAGAGGAGTGATAGTTGTTTGTTGTTCGGCTTTTCCTGGTTAGGGGTCGCCACAGCGGAACTCCGGTCCGCTAATGATTGGCAGTAAATTTTTACAGTGCCGAGTTGCCAGCTCGACACCCAACCTTCAACAAAGGCATGCCCATTCACGCTTGTCTCTCGGAACGCCACTCAACTGCGGGGAGGACATGCAGACTCCACACAGAAGGCACTCCCTGCACTCCAGCCGAGAGTCGAACGGGAGAATCAGCAGTTTATCACTCAAAGTATTTTTTTTTTAATTTATAAGGAAACTTGCAAGCCCCCAAAATTTTACTGATAGTAGAAGAAAATCACTTGCAAAGTACTAGTATAGAATGTGACCAAAGCAAATAAGGTAGTCAGAAAGATATGGTTACATTAACAAAACCAAAATTTAGTAGCTCTGGTGGCTTATAGGGATGAAGTCCTAACTGTGACCCAGGTCACTTGTTTAGATAGTCTCCGGCATCTGAGTGAGTTGGCAGGGAAGGATGGTGGACTAGGCCACAGAGTGCTGCAGTCCCTTGGAGGAAACATGGCAATACAAATGGCCTTTGGGCAGGTATTCGGCTCCTCAGTCATCTGCTTAGTGTAAACCTTTGCAACAGGTATGTGGAAGTATGCATCTGTATGAAGAAAGCATTGGTGGCCTCCAAAATGACACTGCTTAAATATCTCCTTGCTCTCATACCTCACATTTAGGAAAAGTGTCCAGGAAGACCCTGTGGAACATAAAGATGCTGAATGGATAGAAGAAGTAAAAGAAACAGTAAGAAGTTCAAATGTACAGGATATACAATTGGGTGAAATAATAGCCAGAGAAATTGAAAACCCCAGGCCCAGATGCAGTACCTAACTTCTGGCTAAAAGTATTAACATTGTTACATGAAGATTTAGCCCTGAGTAAGAACTACTTATATGCGTACCCCAAATGCACACCAGCCTGGTTAACAACAGGAAAAATGATACTCCTTAAGAGTCGGCATACAAGATATCCTAAAAACTATACGCCAATGACATGCCTTCTGATAGTGTATAAACTATATACCGAAATCGATGCCAACAAAGTTTATAATCCTTTAGAAGAAAACTCGGTCATAGTAATAGAACAAAAGGGTAACAAAATAAAGTCTTATGGAACTAAGGATCATTTGCTGTTAAGTGATAATGGAGAATTGTAAAAAGAGGAAGATTGTAAGTGTGCCATGGATATATTAAAAAAAGCATTTGACAGCATCCCACATTCATGGATAAAGGAGTGCTTACAGATGTACAAGATAACACCCTACATTGATCAGTTATATAGCACTGACTATGAAACTGTAGCAAACCTCTTTGCAGCAAAGCCATGATAAAGGACAGATTATTATCCCAGGGTAAAAGTTCAAAGGGGGATATTCCAGGATGACTCTTTGTCACAGTTGCTCTTTTGTCTTGCCCTTAACCCATTAAGCTGTATTCTTAACAGATTAGGTCATGGTTACAGTTTGGCTTCCAGGCAACAGCAAAGTGTAAAGACTTCTCTTCTTTTTGTTGATGATTTAAAGCTGCATAGTTCATCAGATGAGCTGAAAGCACAACTGGAAATGGTCAAAACTTTCTCAGGTGATAAGAATGTCATTTGGTCTTGATAAATGTGCAAAAGCAACATTTAAAGCAGGAAAGCTGCAGCACTGGAATGTGATCTAAGTAACTGGAGCAGGAGGGAGTGTGTAATTATTGGGGAAGTGAAGGATCAGCAATTTAAATATGAACAGATATGAACAAAACTCAGAAAAGAACATTTTAGGAGACTAAAATTAATACTAGTGACAGTCTTGACATCTAGGAACAAAGTCCAGCCTGTAAACGAATTTGCTCTTCCTATTCTAACTTACAGTTTTGGAGTGATTAACTGGCCCCAACAGGTACTGGATCAGTTGGACAGAAAAACAAGAAAAATGATTTATGCTTCTCGGATGATGTATAAAAATCAGTGCATACCAAGATTATGTATCCCTTGTTCTGACAGCGGTATGGGCCTCCTTGCAATGTTTACATGTGTAGATCTTCAGCTGTAGGATTGCATACAAACATGCTGACCTCACCAGATCCAAGCATAGTGAAAACTTGAAATGTGAAGAGAAGAAATCTTATATGACTTCCTGCTTAGTTTAGCAGAAGTATATCGGTGTTAAGCAGGAATGGAAACCAAACTAGAAGTAGATAAAACTCAGGCAACAACTGAATATGCCAAAAACAAAAGAATACAAGAAGGATGAGGTGAGAAAGCAAGAGATGTGAAAAAGGCATACATTTAGTTGCAAGTACAGAAAACCCTTGGAACAGCTTTGTGTTGATCAGGATCTGACAGTGGAATGGTTAAGGAGAGGTGAATTTAAACCAAAAGAAAGTTTAATAGTAAAACCATTTCCAACCACATCTATTATAGAAGGTGGGGTCAGATGAGACAGAATCAGAAAGTAATTGGACAGCTGCTCAACATACAACAAACAGAAGACAAGTTTATTAAATGTAATACATATAGTTTTAGTGAAGTAACTAAACAACTACATATCTTTAGATTTAGACTTAAAATTGTTCCTTAGAAAACTTAACCTGAAAGTACTGCTTGATAAAGAAGATGATGAGCTGTCTGACTTGAGTCCTTCGCCGCAAAATATGTTAACTCTTAAGAAAAAAAGTTAATTTAATCCAGTTTTGCATAGTACTTTACTTACCTTTCTTAGAATGTGTGATTGAGTTTAGACAGCTTCTTAACATGCAGTGTAAGGATAAATGGTTTAACCTTAATTTAGGTGAATTGCCAGCTCTACATAACCTTTGTCAGGATAAGCATTTGCCAATTATGAAAGCAGACAAAGGGACAGGAATTGTCCTCCTGGAACAGGCAGAATACATCTTGAGTCTGCTTTACTGGAAAATGAATTTTACAAACGAGTGGACTTGAACTTTGTGGAGAAACATTTCAAAACTATTGACTGTTTCTTGTTGAAACTGGAACAAACCCACTGACTCTTGATGAATATATGTTTATGGTTGTCCCACACCCTACTCTTGGCAAATTGTTTGACATCCCTAAAATTCATAAGGATGCACATAACCCACCATTTAGACACATTATTTCGAACAAAGACTGAAAATATTTCTGAGTGTGTTGACTTTGTGCTTAAACCTGTTGTGCAGTCCACTAAGTTTTATTGAATAGATTCATGGGCTTTTCTAAATGAATTGTTCCTAGCTAAACTACAACTTTCTGAATGTTTGCTTGTCACTTTGGATATTGTTTCCCTGTGCTCTAATATTCCTCATAAAGAGGGTCTGAATTATATTCACTGGTTCCTCTCAACGTATGCTAGCTTTACACAGTCTAAAATAGGTACTATTTGTGATTCGATTTCTACAGTTCTGTTGAATAACTTTTTCAGTTTTAATGTGGAAATCTACCAACAGGTTTAAGGCATTGCTTTGGGGTCGAAGATGGCTCCTGCTTATTCTAATCTAGTTTTAAGTGCTTGGGAATATGAAATACTGGTACATTTACCTGGCTTCAAGAGTACTATCTTATATCACCATTATATTGATGATGTATATTTATATGAGGTGGCTCTAAAGACTTGGACATTTTTGTACAGTCACATTCTGCCAGCACTGGTTTTCTTCACTTTGTTGTTTCTTGAGTTTAGAAGCCAGCATCCACTATTCATGAAGAAAAATGTAGCTCAGGGACAGTTTATTAGACTTTCCCCAAATAGTGAGTGATGACGCTTTTTCTTTAGATTCAGCTTTTCTGCAACTTTTCATTTACAGGAATTATCCTCAGCATTTGGTTGTAAGTATTGCTGCAGAAGTAACTGTGGCTAGCTACTTCAAATTCAAGCCGATTCTTTGGTTCGGGTTTCAGCCAAAAGAGAAAGACTGTTCTCATACTGACAGGACACTCAGTTTTCCTCTTCCTATTAGCAGAGACATGTATGCTATTAGAACTGTTAACAGGAAAACCAAGACTTTGAGAAGCTCTTTTGAGAGAAATGACTTATGGAATTATGGACTTATTATGGAACTCACTCCCACCCACAATTACCTCCGTACCATCATGCACCAACTTCAAAACTTTATTAAAAGCGCACCTAAAAACATGCTGGTTATGCCCTTGCAACTCCCACTCTAATATCATCCACCCCATCCGACTACTACCTTTCTTTCACCTCTACTAACTACCTTGATGATAGCAAGCTCAGATGCTCATAAGCCTAGTACTTATTATAAAGCAGGAACTTCTCATTGTTACATTTGTTAATGCCTGTTATGTACTTCACAGTTAAAGATTCTACTTGTCTACTGATGTACTATGTTCTTCATCTGTAAATATGTTGTAAGTAATTTCTATGTTAAATTGTTAATCGCTATGTAATCCAATGTAACTACTGTCTGTTTTACTGTGGAGCTTTTCTCCCCGGGCCTCCGCTGAAAATGGACCCACATCCAGTCAGATACTCCCGGTCAACAAATTTAAACAAATAAATAAATAAATGACTTGCCATTCTTGATTTAAGCTTTTTGATAGTAAGCCTGCAGGTATGTTTCCATGCGGTAATTGCGTTATTTGTAAATACATTTGCACAGGAAAATATTACGTCTGATGTGATCAGTCTTCATTCATTCTTGAACTGTTGGGTCTCAGTTCCGTCCTCGGAACTGGCTTGGCTGTTTTATCAAGCTCATGCCAGCCAGAAACTCTCAATCTAAGGCTACCCAGTGCCTGTCTTCCTTCCCTCCAGATCTCATTTGCCATGTAGAATTTCGGACGCGTCAGCAGGGCTCTCAGTTAAGTGCCAACCCTTTTCTTCTAACGTATCTTAAACGTTTTGTCTCTTAACTCTAAAGTAGTTATTTAGTTGCTTCTTATAAGTTACTGTCTTGTCCGGTTGACTGAGAGTGCTATTTAGCCCCTTTTTACCTTATCGGTATGTACTATATTACCATCGTTGGTATAGGCCCCTCCCTTCCGTCTTACCTTTGGTAATTCTATCAATACCATTGTTGGTATTCCCTTTCCCCCAAATACCCCTTGCGGGTATTTTTTCTTCACTACCATTGTTGGTATGACCCTTTAAAAAAAATGTTTTTTATATGCATTTCCTTCTCTTCTTTGTGTGTGTGTGTGTGTGTGTGTGTGTGTGTGTGTGTGTGTGTGTGTGTGTGTGTGTGTGTGTGAGACTACGTTGTATTTTGCATTCTTGTTTTAAAATTATAACGGCTGAGAAGCATAGGGGGCCACTGGTTTCAAACAGTACAAAGGATGTGGCAGAAAGATGCCCAACTCGGATGGGCATCTTTCTTACATTTATTGTTTGGAAGTGCCACATTTAGAAGTTCAACAGCCTTGTGAATTCTGCAAGGGGTTCAGCGCTTGAACCCTTGCAGAGAGGAGAAACAAATTAAGTCTAGACTACTAAAATGTCCTTTTCATGAGGCTTTGTCTGAGGCGGAGACGTCAAAGTCTCCCAAAAAGGAATCAAAAAAGAGAAGCCACTCTGTTCCAGTGTCTCCTAAATTCCAGGAATCTAAATCTTTCAAGGTCCAGGCCTCTTCTCATTCCTAGGAACCAAGACTTAAGATTCAAAAATGGCACCTGCTACCATCTCAGCACCAAAGCCTACAGCTTCCCCCATGGTGCCGACAACTACAGAACCCATAAAAGCCATCTCGGTACTGACCCCTTCATCGGTACCTATGACCTTCTCTGCATCAACAGTAGTTTCCCCATTAAAACTGGTCACTTCACTCCCTCCAAAACAAATCATTGGTCTGCTGATCATGGTGCCAAAGATCGAACCCGTACCCAAGACTAGGTACTCCCCATCCGTTGACCCCTTCCTTGGTCAACAATTGAGCTCCTTTATTGAACACCCAGAATTGCCTTTTGGGTTGTTCATCCATTCCACCAGGAGTCTTTCAGAGCTTGATGGAGTCAGATTAGTGGATTAGCTCTTGGCGGCCAGAGGTTTCCCTGCTCCATCTAGGACTTCTCTCCCCATCTGTATCCGAGGCCTATTTTCCACGGACTCCCACTTATCTTCCTCCTTCATCCTCTCCGCCGATCTTGGTGCCCTCAACTTCAACTTTTCCAGTGCCAACTAAGCCCTCAACTTCAACTTTTCCAGTGCCAAATACTTTGGTACAGATGGTGCACCTCGCCTTGGTTCCGGAACTGACTCTGTGGTCGGTGGCTCTGTCAGAGCCATCCCACCTGCGGGACTGTGACTTGGCTGCTGGGTCCGGAATCTCTAGTTCGACTATGATTTTTTTCCACAGTGCCATCTATGGCTCCTGGTGCTCTGACAGTTTCAAGTCATCTCACGGCTCCTTCTCTGGAGGTGGGCTCATCGGAGCAGGATGTGACCCCTGTTCTGAGGTTGTCTTTCTCTGATCCGGGCTCCCATCCCTCTTGGGAGGGCCTGCCTTCCAGGTTATGGAAGAGAGCTCTCACCTCAGCAGGCTCACAGCTGGCACCCTCCCTGTCGGAGTGTCTGGCTCACAGCTGTCACAATCTGCTACATTGGGGCAGCAGGCACAAGAGCAGCAAGACACCCTGCTGCAGGGTACCCTGTTTTCTGAGTCCTCCTCAGATCTTTCCTGAGGAGCCACTCCACAACAGATCGTGCAAGAGGAAGCACGTGGATTCTACGGAAGAATCTGTCACTGAGGATCCAGATTACAATGAAGGGGAGGGGTCCCTACGGTCTCCCCCTGAAGAAGTCTCCTTTGGAGACGGCCTGGAAATTTTAAAACAGAGGGGGGATTGGAAGCCCACAAAACCTTCCTCCGTGGAATCTGTTTTCTTGCAGGCCTTTCTTGTCCGTCCCTCTATTTCTTGGGTGACCCCACCTGCCGATGAATTGGTCAAGCTCATCATGCAGCATGCGTGGAAGGCCCCTGAACACTATAGACCCAATCCCCCGAAGACCGGACAAAATTCTTTCCACACTAGAAGATCACCCCCATTGGTCCAAAGGTCTAGTGCTAGATGTTATGGGGGTGGCGACTGCCACAAAGAAGGAACTCGTAGGGGAGAGTCCTGCTGTTCATCCTCCAAACCGAGAGTCTCGGACAATGAACAGATTCCGGAAGTGGGTATATGCTTCAATGACCTTTGCCATTCGGTCATTGAATTTTTTGGCACATATCACACTACTTCAAAGGGACCTGATAATGGTGCTTTCAGGAACCTTGGCAGGAGCAGTGCCTGATGAGGTACGTGATAAGGTTGCCTCCCAGCTTGCAACCCTTGAATCAATATCCAGCTTGTCCATGCAGCTTATTGTGCACACAGCCAAAGGGACAGCCAGGGCAGCGGGTACAGGCATTGCCATTAAGCATTACGCCTGGATGTAATTGTGACTTTGCGGACCCTTTCAATTCTTGCTTTATCAGTGCTCCGGTAGATGCTACCTTATTGTTTAGCCCTAAAGTCAGAGACACATTAGCCAGGTGTGAGAAGAACGAAAAGACCCTTTCTGCTGTGGGCATACATTTTTCCCAGGAAGCAGAAGAGAGGAAAGATGTGGTTCAGGCAAGTATTCTCCCCAGGACAGAGGGGGAAACTCTTCGGGAAGATGCCCCTCCTGTGGCAGAGATCTGCGTAACCAGGGTTCCAGAGATTCTTTCTCTGGACAACCCTACCAGTGCTCCTGAGCAGCAGCCCAATTGCTTACCTCTGGAGGCAGTTGGGGAAGATTTTCTGTGCACCATCTAGCCTGGGACACAGTAACTTCAGATTCCTGGCTGCAGACAATAATTGCCAGAGGTTACCATATCCTCTTCACTCTTCATCCCAGACCACAAAGGCAAATCCCCAATGTTCCACCCAGTTAGAGGGATACAGCAGTACTAGAAATTCAAAAGCTACTTCAAAAAGAGGTCATCCAAACAGTCCTACCAGACCAGATAGGATCTGGATTTTACTCAAGATTCTTTTTAGTGCCAAAAAAGACAGAAGGCTGGAGGCCAGTTCTAGACCTCAGTGTTCTGAACAAGTTTGTTTGACAGATGAAATTGTGGATGGTCAGAGTTCAGTCTATCCTTCCTTTTCTGGAGAAAGACGATTGGATGTGCTGTATAGATTTTTGGGATGTGTATTACCACATAAAAATGGACAAGTTCTCCAGAAGATATCTCTGCTTCTGGCTGGGAGCCAGTCATTACCGATTTCTGGCAGTGCCCTTTGGTCTCACCACAACCCCCGGGGTGTTCACCAATTGCATGGTAGTGGTAGCAGCTCACTTAAGGCTACAGGGATTTCATGTGTTTCTATATTTAGACTGGCTCCTCACCGCCCCCTCCAGGTATCTACTGCTTTTCACCTTGGACTCCGTTTTAAGGCTTGCAGAGTTCTTAGGCACCTCATTAAACTGAGAAAAGTTTGATCAACATTAAACACAAAATCTTGCATGGCCACTCTCCCTCTTCACAGAATGATAAGTCTGAGGTCGCAGCTCCAAGTGATACTCTCTCAAGACAAACTTCTGGCTCATCTGGTTTTACAACATCTTGCGTTTGCGACAGCAACAATCACACTAGTTCCACAATCACACTAGTTCCTGTGGTGAGATGCCATATGAGGCTGCTTCAGTGGATCCTCGCGTCACAGTGGTCTCTCTTAACACACCTAATGTCACATACTGTACAAATAACTGAGCTATGCAAGCAGGATTTGCATTGGGGGATGGAACAAGAAGAAGAATTCTGGAGCCGCCCCTTCTCACCTTCCCAGCCCAAGGCCGTAGTGATCACGGATGCTTCCCTGATTTGGGGGGTAGGGCATTTTCAGGGAATGATGGTCCAAGGTACTTCGTCCCCTTTAGAAGCCAGTTTGCATATCAATGTCCTAAAACTGAGGGCAGTGCTGTTGGCGTTGCAAGCCTTCCAGTTCGCCCTCCCTTTGGGGACAATTGCTATTCAGTCAGACAGCATATCAGTGGTACATCAACAAACGGGGAACCAGATCCTACCCTTTGTGTCAGGAAGCCCCAAGTGTTTGGCAATGGGCGATCGGCTCCATCCGCTTTCTGATAGCAATGCACATCCTAAGGATTTCCAATGTGATTGCAGGCAAACTGTGCAGATGCATTCTCCTGCCTCATGAGTGGTCTCTCAATCCCAGTGTGGCGACGAAGAGCTTTTGTCAATGGGGTCAGCCTCGCTATGATCTGTTTGCCTGTCCCACAAACCACAAGTGCAGCAGCTACTATGCTCTAATTCCCCCCTCAGGGGATTCCGTGAGAGATGCTCTCCTACACAGTTCAGGTCTACTTTACGCCTTCCCACCAGTCCCACTAATTCCCCAATTTTTGAAGAAATCCCAATGGTTGAGAAGCAAAGTGATCTTCATTGCACCTTATTGGCCCTGTCAAGTCTGTTTTTCCTTCCTCTGGTCAAACCTGGTTCACTGCCTGGCGACTCTGGATCCAACTCCAGATTTATTGTCTCGCTTAAAGGACTTGTCCATCCCAGTTTTAAAAGTCTCAAGCTGACGGCTTGGTTACTCCACTTCCAGTAATTGCCAGGCAGAATAACCTATCTTCCCCAGTACAAAAGATACTTCTAGCTTCTCATAAACCTTCCACCAGGAAACTTTACCTCAGTGAATGGGATAGATTTGCATTTTAGTCTCTGGAAAAACGAATCAACCGTTTTTCAGCTTTAGTTGACAAGGTATTGGAATATTTGTCGACCTTATTCCACCCTGGAGCCTCTGCTTCTACTATTAGAGTTCATTTAGCTGCTATTTCAAATTTTCATAATGGTTTCAACAATCTTTCTTTAATGTCTTATCGCCTTTGCAAAACCTTTCTAAAGGCCATTTTGCATTTGAAACCACCATTTGAAGAGCCCATTGAGGCTTTGAATTTAATGCTAGTCTTAGAAAGTCTGGTCCATCCACCCTTTGAGCCAGCAGCCACCTGTGATATCAAATATTCATCCTGGAAAAAAAATTGTTGCTAATGCCATGCCAGCCAGAAGAATATCAGAATTGCAGGCTTTTGTGTGTGAAACATCCGTATATTATTTCTCACAAAGCAAAAGTGTCACTTAAAACTAATCCCCCCTTTCAGTATTAATCAACCTTTAGATCTACCAGTTTTCTTCCCAAACTTTTCAAACAAGGGAGAATATTGCTTGTAGTTGTTGGACGTACACAGACAATTACATTTTTATCTGTCTAGAACTAAATCATTTAGAAAATTAGACCAGCTGTTTCTATCCTTTTCAGGTACTAGACTGGGAAAAACAGCTTTAAAAGTTACTCTGTCAAAATGGTTGAGAGATTGCATCACTTTGGTTTATACTAAAAAAAAAAAAAAAAAAAAAAAGCAGGACTTGCCAACAAAAATTAAGGCATGTTCTACTAGATCTGTTTCCACTTCAGTAGCCTTTCATTCCAGAGCTTCTATGAATGACATACGTGCAGCCGCAACTTGGGCTACCCCCATACCTTTATCACTCATTACAAATTGGATACGGTCTCCAGGAGGAGAGCATCCTTTGGCTCTGTATTGTTGAGGAACATCCTTCCCTATGGCCTCCCAAGGTCTAAAGTAACTATGGACCAGCAGTTCAAGAATGAATGAAGATTGACAACATCAGATAAAGAAGTTATGTTCTTAGTATAACATTCGATCTGTGTTGTTGATCTTCATTCATTCTTAACATCCCACCCTCCAAAAGACTCCTGGAGGTTCAGAAATAGTCCTGGGATCCTGATAGGGTAGCTGCTCAGATAAAGCTGTCACATTTTTTCTCCATGATTCTACGGGCAAGACTCGATCTGAAGGGAAGGGAATAGCGACACTATGGGTAGTCTTAGCTTGAGAGTGTCTGGCTGGCGCGAGCTTGATAAAACAGGCGAGCCGATTCTGAGGATGGAAACGAGACTCAACAGTTCAAGAATGAATGAGATCACAGTCATTTTAAGAGACCTTTTAATT